>NW_015626361.1:1162720-1164474 GCF_001515625.1 Sinocyclocheilus rhinocerous
TGTTGATAATTTTACTCAAAATATGATTGGTGGTGAACGCATTTAGAAATTACTAACTGCGCGTGTTTTTGTCAGGTTTAGTGTTAAGTTCGTGTTCGTGAGGTGCAGAGATGTAACGTTAAGTTACAGAAGAGAGTGAAAGTTTCTCATGCCGGTTCGATTTCCTGAAAAAAGGTGGTTAATGTTACGTGTAAAATAACTTTTTGGAATGTGCTTACAATTTATGTTATATATGCTTTTAGCTTTTTATTTTTGTTTGCTGACACATCCCCTCGCCTCCACTCTCCCCGCGAGGCCGTGTTTTTACGAGTCTGGTGCAGTACAAATTTAAAACGCACAAATGAATATGAAAAATTTAAGTTTAACTGGGCAGGCACACAATATCAGCTTATGTTCACACCTGGAATTTACTAATTATTCATTTTAAATATCAAACTGCAAAAAGATAAATGATTAGTTGACCCAAAAATGAAAAATTGTCATTATTTCTTACTCTCTGTCCTTACAAACCTGCAAGACTTGATTCATTTTCAAAACACAAATGAAGACATTTTAAATGAGAAAATGTCCTTCCATCGACAGTCTACACAACTACCACTTTGATGCTTCCAGAAGTTCATAAAGAGATCATAAAACTAATCCAAATGAATCGAGCGGTTTAGTCCAAATTTTCTGAAGAGACTCGATCGCTTTACAATGAACAGATTGATTTATTTTTTTTCACATTTAAACATTGATCAGGGAACATAAGAGAGATATTGTTGTCATTAATTGTTTTTTCTTTTTTTCTTTTCTTTTCAAGAAGCCAAGTTCCTGGCTTCTCCCAAGACCTTCAAGGACCCAATTGACCTCGGAATCAGTGTAATTTTTCTACACTGTAAGGTTCTATATTAACACTAAAAATTCAACCCTACGAACGGTGTACTTTTAACACTAGACAGATTGGGACCATATATGATCTTTAGTAGTGTTAAAATCGACACTTTAAGTGTTAAATTGACACTGCGTTTTTTACTGTGCACTCAGATGGGTTAGATGTGGACTTGCTTGATCAATGCTGAGGATTCTTACTGGAGTCTGTCTTGTCAGCTGCATCCTAACAGAGGAAGAAACAGATCGATAAAGACATTATCAAGTCAGTTAGATAATGCTGTTCTGATACTATGAGGTCAGATTTGGTGGGTAAATGCATGTTGGATGAAGGTTATTTGTTGAAAGTTTCGAGCAGCTTTGTTTTTGGCAAACTCAGACTACCTACCTTTAAAATGCATATTTCTTAAAGCAGTTCCTCAAGTTTAATAAGTGGTTACCCTGGCCAGTATATTCACTTATTCTTGGCTGAATAACTCTAGAAGGTTTTAAAAGCCCTTTAAAATTAAATATGTACACCGTTTGGATTAAATGAATAGTCACATTTTTTAATTGGCATGTTTTTGTGTTTTGCTTTGGTACCGAAATTGGTACAGAGAACCGTGGATTTTCACTGGTATTGGTACCGAATACTGAAATGTTGGTACCGTGACAACACTATAATAAACTAACAAATCTTTACTGTATGGAGCAATACCATATTACACATAATTTAGGTCAGTCAGCATTACGCTCCGCCACCCCCCCCCAAAAATACTTTGTCCTCTAGGGCTGCATGATATATCGAAATGATCAAAATATCGCAAATGTAAATATCGCAATATGCATATTGCAAGGGCGTGCGATATCTGAATCATTTTAATAATAGGCTACTTAAATCAAAA
>NW_015626361.1:1164713-1165036 GCF_001515625.1 Sinocyclocheilus rhinocerous
TAAGTTGCAGAAAACAACTCTTTGCCGTCTCGTCTTGCTGTCTGACTCACACCTGAAGCACGCGCACAAGCCACATCTCGCACAGCGTCTCTTCCGTTCTGCCGCACATGCGCAAAGCGCGCGCACACAGAGAGACGCGTTTCAGACGGCGCGCGAACACCGAGTTGATTTAAGCGCAAAACGAACATTTAAATATGAATTATTTGTGTCTCTGTGTTAATGAATGGCGCAGACATGCGGTTTTGTTTACCACTTGTACTGAAACGTGCGTGACGCTTCAGTGATTTTAGCGTCTGCCATCTCACTAAATGAGGACATAAATA
>NW_015626362.1:0-2247 GCF_001515625.1 Sinocyclocheilus rhinocerous
GTCGAAAACAAATATTCTCTGATAAAATAATCCATATGAAACCAAAGCGAGGTACAGTCTCTCCCGTCTGAGCTCACCTATATCACACCCACGCACATCGCGTGCTATAAGATCATCATCCATGCGAAAACCAGGCTTGAGATGCGTGAACATGTAAATGTCCACATCACCTCCGTATACAAAGAAAGATTTAAGTTCATCTCGGCTACTTTTCGTTTTTAGAAGAAGACGCGCTTCTTAAGGAATAAGCCTTGCATTGTGATGCCGATGCGGCTTAATGCAGCGGATGATCTCATTCTGATGAGTCATTTATTTTTAATTATTAGTGTTACTGTGACATAAACTTGTACAAATTCACTTGTTGAACGTTTCCCAAACTATAATGCCAGACTAAAATATGTCGAGTGCAACATTTTGAAATATGATAATACGACCTTTCATTGCATCTTAATGTTGTAGGACTCGTCTGCATTTTAGCTCACATTGTCCGGTGATTTATTAAAGGTCATACTGACCTGCAAAACATGATTTTTTTATTCATAATTTTTAACACTGCATTTGTAACTTAAGTAACTTTAGTAATTTTATTGACATAAGTAACTGTAATCAAATTACATACATTTAAAATGTAATGCATTACTTTACTGCGTTACCAGGAAAAGTAATTAGATTACAGTAATGTGTTTCTGTGTAATGCATTATACCCAACTCTGCATGTTGCCCTTGCTTTTTGTCGAGTGTTGTCCCTGTACCTCTGTTGGTGAGTTCTTGTTTTTTTGTTTATGCCAAGTCTGTTCAATTCAAGCCAAGTCAAGTCAAGCCAAGTCAAGACTTTATTTGTTTGTATTTTGGATATCACGTTTGCTTAATAAAAGCTGCACTTGGGTTCTCACACTCACCTTCCAGTGGATTGTTTATTACACTTGTACATTTTTAATACTCAAACACAATTTAAAGTTGTACTTTTTTTTTTAACTTTTACTCAAGTATGTTTTTGGCCAGATACTTGTTTATTTTTTATTTTTTTTAATTTTAGTATCTGTACTTTTACTTGAGTAAAATTTGTAAGTACTTTTTACACCCCTGGCTGGATAATTCTATGTCTGTTCATATTTGTGTATATTGGTCCATCTTATTCTATACTGCATGAATAAAAAGGGCAGATGGGGCAGATTATTTTAATTTATAGAAAGACAACACTTTAATAATACAGGTGCATCTCAATAAATTAGAATGTCGTGGAAAAGTTCATTTATTTCAGTAATTCAACTCCAATTGTGAAACTTGTGTATTAAATAAATTCAATGCACACAGACTGAAGTAGTTTAAGTCTTTGGTTCTTTTAATTGTGATGATTTTGGCTCACATTTAACAAAAACCCACCAACTCACTATCTCAACAAATTAGAATACTCCATAAGACCAATAAAAAAAACATTTTTAGTGAATTGTTGGCCTTCTGGAAAGTATGTCCATTTACTGTACATGTACTCAATACATGGTAGGGGCTCCTTTTGCTTTAATTACGGCCTCAATTCGGCGTGGCATGGAGGGGATCAGTTTGTGGCACTGCTGAGGTGGTATGGAAGCCCAGGTTTCTTTGACAGCGGCCTTCAGCTCATCTGCATTTTTTGGTCTCTTGTTTCTCATTTTCCTCTTGACAATACCCCATAGATTCTCTATGGGGTTCAGGTCTGGTGAGTTTGCTGGCCAGTCAAGCACACCAACACCATGGTCATTTAACCAACTTTTGATGCTTTTGGCAGTGTGGGCAGGTGCCAAATCCTGCTGGAAAATGAAATCAGCATCTTCAAAAAGCTGGTCAACAGAAGGAAGCATGAAGTGCTCCAAAATGTCTTGGTAAACGGGTGCAGTGACGTTGGTTTTCAAAAAACACAATGGACCAACACCAGCAGATGACATTGCACCCCAAATCATCACAGACTGTGGAAACTTAACACTGGACTTCAAGCAACTTGGGCTATGAGCTTCTCCACCCTTCCTTACTTCAGTCTGTGTGCATTGAATTTATTTAATACACTAGTTTCACAATTTGAGTTGAATTACTGAAATAAATGAACTTTTCCACGACATTCTAATTTATTGAGATGCACCTGTATAATTCAGCAATTCAGAATGACCTGACAAACAAGACATACTTAGACATTTGGATATTATCCAAAAATGACTGTTATTCCCTCAGTATTAATCGAGACCCCCCCCCCCAAAAAAAAATAGCATTCTCAAG
>NW_015626362.1:2267-8713 GCF_001515625.1 Sinocyclocheilus rhinocerous
AAAATAGACTTCTCAAGTAAAATAAATAAACATTAAAAGGAGATTGAAACAGTAAAGGTGTTTCTGTCAGAGCAGTGTGAGATTTTCTTGCTGTTGTGTTTCAGTCGGTGTGAGAATGAATCTCCTGAACCCAGCTCTGTGTCCATGAAGAGTGACCGGTCAATGAGTCGACCAATTGATTTCAGCTTGGCAGACTCATCTGCTGATCTGAGGTGTTGTTCAGCTTACATTATAAAAAAATATGTTTTTTATTCATTTACTGATGTGTATTAAATACATTAATACATATATCCAAACATATGCAATACTTGTTCAACTACAGTCAAAAACATGAAGGATCAGAATCAAATTCAGTAAAGAAGAACTTGGACTCCATTTTCAAGGTTGGTTTTGTGTGTGTGTGTGTGTGTGTGTGTACCTGGTATTTATCACGTTATGAGGACCAAATGTCCCCACAAGGATAGTAATACCAGTAAATGTTGACCTTGTGGGGTCATTTATTTGGTCCCCATGAGGAAACAAGCTTATAAATCACACAGAATAGAGTGTATTGAAAATCTGAAATAGCAGAATATTTTCTGCAAGGGGTAGGTTTAGGTGTAGGGTTGGTGTAGGGCAATAGAAAATGCAGTTTGTACAGTATAAAAACCATTACGCCTATGGAGAGTCCCCACAAAAAAATGGAAACCAGTGTGTGTGTGTTTCCCTTTTCACCTCTGGGTAAAAGTATTAAGACATCCTCTCTACAATAGTCACATTTACTTTCCCACTCAGCTAATACATGTAACGTCATATGGAGGACACAATAAAGCTGATCAATGACCAGTAGAGAAGTTAAATTCATATGTAATCCATATGACTGCTGCATCAAGATGAACATCATTCTAGCAAGCAGCCAATTGGTCCAACACCCTCCTTTAACCTCAGTATCTCTTTAGATGCTGATGTCTGAGGATTCAGTGGAAGTTATGAGCCGGTGTGATATAATTAAGTGATGTCTGTTAGTTTTTATGTTGTGCACTAAACTACAAATAAATTCACTCTTGACTCTTGTGTATTGATCCTTTGGTTCAACTTCTCTGTGACTGAATGCAGGTTCATTGTTTGAATATTCATTATGATTTCAGGAGCTTGAGCAGAAAATCATCTCTGTGATGAAGAGTGAGTTAAAAAGCTTTAAGAGACTATTGAGTCCAGATTACCCAGAATGCTCTGAAAGAGACCATTATGATGATGAGGGTCATAACAGAGTCAGAGAGGGTGTTCTGAAGATCACACTGCACATCCTGACGAAGATGAACCAGACAGACCTTGCTAACACACTACAGACCAGTAAGAGCTCTGATCATCAGATTATAGCCTGTCAAAACACTTCATTCTTCAGTCACTAATGTTCCTGATGTCATGACACAATCTAAATAACATTTTATTACCAAGTATTGTTTTATTGTTCTGTTTATTCAATTTTGATCAATTAGTTATTAGTAAATAACAACAATTATTTTCTTTGCTCAGAACTGATGCCTGTGTATCAACAAAAACTGAAATCCAGACTACAGGATAAATATCAGAGAATCAATGAAGGAATGTCCAATCATGGAGACTCAACACATCTGAATGAGATATACACAGAGCTCTATATCACTGAGGGAGGGAGTGGAGAGGTCAGTAATGAACATGAGGTGAGACAGATTGAGACAGTGTCCAGGAGACCAGAGACACAGGAGACACCAATCAACTGCAATGACATATTTAAACCCTCACCTGGACAAGACAAACCCATCAGAACTGTGCTGACTAAAGGAGTCGCTGGAATTGGAAAAACAGTCTCTGTGCAGAAGTTCATTCTGGACTGGGCTGAAGGAAAAGCCAATCAGGATGTTCATTTCATATTTCCACTTCCTTTCAGGGAGCTGAATGTGATACAGAAAAATCTCAGTCTTGTGGAACTACTAAATCACCTCCACCCAGAATCCAAAGAAATTAAATCGGCAGATTATGATGGCTACAAAGTCATGTTCATATTTGATGGTCTGGATGAGTGTCGACTACGTCTAGATTTCCAAAACAATCTGAGCTTGTCTGATGTAACAGAATCAGCCTCAGTGGATGTGCTGCTGACCAACCTCATCAAGGGGAATCTACTTCCTTCTGCTCTCCTCTGGATCACCTCTCGACCAGCAGCAGCCAATCAGATCCCTCCTGAATGTGTCGACCAGGTCACAGAGGTACGAGGATTCAAAGACCCTCAGAAGGATGAATATTTCAGGAAGAGAATAAGTGATCTGAGTCTGGCTGATAGAATCATCACACACATCCGATCATCGAGAAGTCTCTACATCATGTGTCACATACCAGTCTTCTGCTGGATTTCAGCCACTGTTCTAGAGAGGATGATGGGTAAAGCAGAGAGTGCAGAGATTCCCAAGACTCTCACACAAATGTTCATACACTTCCTGATATTGCAGACTAAACTGAAG
The DNA here is from genome assembly GCF_001515625.1 of Sinocyclocheilus rhinocerous. Classification (NCBI taxonomy): domain Eukaryota; kingdom Metazoa; phylum Chordata; class Actinopteri; order Cypriniformes; family Cyprinidae; genus Sinocyclocheilus; species Sinocyclocheilus rhinocerous. Next base: position 4,748 of record NW_015626362.1, read on the forward strand.
ACTCAAAAGTATGATGGGAATTATGAAATCAATCCTCGTCAGGCTAGAAAGACTATTCTGTCTCTCGGAAAACTGGCTTTTGAACAGCTGGAAAAAGGGAACCTGATCTTCTATGAGGAGGACCTGAAAGAGAGCGGCATTGATGTCAGAGAAGTGTCCGTGTACTCAGGAGTTTGTACCCAGATCTTCAGAGAGGAGTTTGGACTGCAGCTGGTTAAGGTGTACAGCTTTGTTCATCTGAGTGTTCAGGAGTTTCTTGCTGCTTTATTCAAGCTTCTGTCCTCTTCTGAACAAAACAAAGGACTGTGGAATATGTTCAGGTCACGTGGTTCAGATCATATGTTCATGACCAGTTTACTGAAGGGAGAAGTGGACAAGGCCTTACAGAGTGAGAACGGACACTGGGATCTTTTCCTCCGATTCCTTCTAGGTCTCTCACTAGAGTCTAATCAGACTCTCTTACAAGGTCTCCTGAGAAAGACAGTAAGCAGCTCTCAGTGCAACCAGGAAACAGCTGAATACATTAAACAGAAGATCAGGGAGAATTGCTCTCCAGAGAAATCAATCAACCTGTTTCACTGTCTGAATGAACTGAATGATCGTTTACTAGAGCAGGAAGTACAAACATACCTGAGCAGAGCAGGTGCCCGTCGTCTCTCTAGAGAACTGTCTCCTGCTCAGTGGTCGGCTCTGGTGTTTGTGCTTTTGAACTCAGAAGAAAAGCTGAATGAGTTTATACTGAGTAAATATGATCCATCAGAAGAATGTGTCATGAGGCTGCTGCCAGTGATTAAAGCGTCTAGAAAGGCTGAGTGAGTATTTTACAGTGTCTTTGTTTTATTGACTTTATTTTATACAGTAGGCCTGTGTTTCTCTACACTGTTTCTGTATTTTTTGAGGTCTTTCTTATTTGACACACCCAGTTGATATCATAGAGCACTTTACTAATGACCTGATGAGCTGAATCAAGTGTGTCAGATAAGAGAGATTCATCCAAACTTTGAGGAGCTTCCAGGAACAGGGCTGTGACTCTCTAAAACTGAGCAATTCCAGCATTACGGATGTGACATTTGCAGTCAAAATTTGAAATATAAATTCTCATAGAATGCGTATTCATTACCAATATATTGAACTATCACTTTATTATTTTTCCTAAACTTCTGACAACAGAGTCCATACACAAGAAATATCAGTCTATAAATGTGTTTTATATTTTGGATGAGGATAATACGTGTTACGGACATGACAAAAAAAGAAGTGAGTTTTTGGGATACAACATATTTTGTAGATTTTTGTGAATTATAATGCACAAACCAGAAGCAACAATATCCACATAATGGAGAAGGGTTGGCTCTTCACAGGACATAAAATATATGTTTTATTTAAATTTTTGTTTTCACATTTCAGAAGAAAAACTCTTACAGACGTGACAGTTCTGAAAGCAGAATTTATCAGACTATAGAAACGCATGTGAAATGCTTTGAAAACTTTTAACAGAGACTCTGCTGGGTTTTAAACCCTCTGGGATCTGAGGGGGTTTTGGGGCCCTGGAGAAGTTTTGACATGCCCTGACATTTGTGCTTTATTCAGTATCTTAAAAACATATTAATAGCTAAAGTCTAAATCCACAGTATTCAGCACAAACTGGGCTACAATAATATGTAAGCAACCTGAATGTACATGTTCCCTTTCAGTCGGTTACTCTCGACGTCACGTTGGTGACCGACAAATTGGGATCTCGCTTAGAGAGACCAATCTACTTCGAGTGTAAACTAAATGAGCCAATGCACATTGGCATGCGATTATTGCATCCAGCTGCCGCTGATCACAGCGTGAGCATAAAAAGGCAGCACGTGCAACGCATACCAGCTTTTCGCTTCAGAGCCAAGCGACAACATCATTCCGCTCCTACCAAACTGCTTCGTGTGTGACGAGTTCAGCGCACTCTAGGGAGCTTCTTGTGTTGGTGGACGGCGCTTCAGCGGTGGTCGTTCCTGTTTCGAGTGGGTTGCGCACTTCAGGCTGCACTACCCCCTGTCGTGCTGCAAACGGCCATTTCCCTTGTGCGTCTCAGCACCTAAAAGAGCATTTCCCTGAAAGAGCCTATTTCTCTAAAAGAGCTTACATGGGTGCGTCTTTGTAAAGATGACGGATTGTCTTTTTAAAGATTCCATTTCACCCGTGCGTGGCATCTTTAAAGGTGGCGTTCGCGGATGAGTCATGTTCCCATTGCGGGAAGATGACCATCTCAGAGCTGCGGGCCAGGCTCCGTTTCCTCCAGGGGACAGTGCTCCGTTGTCTCTGCCGCGGTCTAGTGCTCATCCTGGAGGTTGCCAGGCGACGGCTACTTCCAACAGTGGCACAGATGGTTAGAGGATTACAGCGATGCCAAACCCCTCAGGGAACCAACCCTCGGGGGACCATCGGTGGAGGAACGCGCTGGGCCCTCTTCAAAGAGCGTACCAGCAGTATCCTTCGGTGCTCCTCCCGACAACCGGATGTCGATCACTGCATCGGAGGGAGAGCTCTCTGGAGAGGAAGATTCGGCTGCGGTGCCGCCCTCCGGGACGGTGGCAATGCCTGAATCAGATTCAAAGATGTCGACAATGCTTTCCTGGGCCGCTGAGAGGGTAGGGTTCGAGTGGAAATCTCCACCCCGTCCCGAGCCCTCGAGGTTGGACGATTGGTTTCTCGGGGTGGCTCGCGCTGGTTCTCAGCACCCCACCTCGGTGCCTTTCTTCCCGGAGGGGCATGAGGAGCTCACCAGGGCATGGACGCCACCTTTTACAGCCGAAAACTGATCTGCTGGTTCCTCCTCCCTCACCACCCTCGATGGTGGTGCAGCTAGGGGGTATATGGGGGTCCCCCCGGCGGAGCGGTCAGTCGCGATGCAGTTGTGTCCTAATACCGCCTCCACCCAGTGCCCCAGCCTACTTGTCTCCGAGGGCGGCCCCCTGCGTCAGCCCCCGCTTCCACACCGCATCCGCCCCACCTGTCCTGGTCCCCGTCAAACCTGGCGGTGAGCGGAAGAGCAAGAGGCCCCGGGATGGGCGACCCAGAGAGGGAGGAAGCTGTTCTTTGGGGGATGGTGAATCCTTGGAGGAGGGCTGGGTGGAGAATCTGGAAAATCTCGATGAGAGAGCTGTTTACTCTGTCCCTGGGTCCCAGGAGGGCACGGAGAGTCGTGGACGGACCAACACCGGACCACACTCATCCTCCTCCATCGCCAGCAGGCGGTTCGAGAGCGTCAACAAAGTCCCGCTTGCACGGTATCTGGGTGCCTGGCTAACGCTACCCAGCCTATCTCGCTGGGCTCTGCGGGCCATCAGCCTTGTCTATGCGATTTAGTTCGCCCGGCGTCCCCCAAGTTCAGTGTCATCCGCTTCACGACAGTGAAGGCGGCCAATGCTCCTGTCTTGCGTGCGGAGATCGCAGTCCTACTGGCGAAGGATGCGATAGAGCCGGTCCCTCCAGCCATTATGAATGCGGGGTTTTACAGCTCCTACTTCATTGTACCCAAGAAAGGCGGTGGGTTACGACCAATCATGTACCTGCGTGTCTTGAACCGGGCCCTTCACCGGTTACCGTTCAAGATGTTGACGCAGAAACGCATCTTCGAGTGTATCCGTCCCCGAGATTGGTTTACAGCGATCAACCTACTTTCATGTGTTGATCCTTCCACGCCACAGACAATTTCTGCGGTTCGCGTTCAAGGGACATGCATACCAGTACAAGGTCCTGCGCTTCTGGCTGTCCCTGTCTCCCCGTGTCTTCACTAAAGACTCTCTTGTTCCCCTCAGAGAGCACGGTATTCGCATCTTCAACTATCTTGGCGATTGGCTTATACTAGCACAGTCTCGAGATCAGTTGTGTGAGCACAGGGACCTGGTGCTCCGGCATCTCAGCCAGCTGGGTCTTCAGGTCAACTGGGAAAAGAGCAAACTCTCCCCGACACAGAGGATCTCT
>NW_015626362.1:8740-24960 GCF_001515625.1 Sinocyclocheilus rhinocerous
ACTCTCCCCGATGCAGAGGATCTCTTTTCTCAGTATGGAGTTGGATTCAGTCAAACAGACAGCACGCCTCACAGAGGACCGTGCGTGGTCGGTGCTGAACTGCTTGAATTAATTAAAGGGCAGGACAGCGGTCCCACTGAAACTGTTTCAGATGCTCCTGGGGCATATGGCAGCTGCAGCGGCAGTTACGCCGCTGGGGCTGCTTCATATGAGACCGCTTCAGCACTGGCTTCATGGTCGAGTCCCGAGGTGGGCGTGTAGTGCGGCTCTCACCGGGTCCAAGTTACACCGGCCTGTCGCCAAACCTTCACCCCGTGGTCAGACCTTACGTTTCTCCGGGCTGGAGTGCCCTTAGAACAGGTCTCCAGGCATGCTGTGGTTTACACGGATGCCTCCACCACTGGCTGGGGGGCAACGTACAACGGGCACGCAGTGTCAGGGGTGTGGATGGGCCACCAACTGCACTGCATGTCAATTGCCTAGAGTTGTTAGCAGTGCGCCTTGCCTTTAATCGTCTCAAAGGACGCTTACGAGGCAAGCACGTGCTGGTCCGAACGCACAACACAGCGACCGTTGCATATATCAACCGACAAGGTGGTCTACGCTCCCGTCACATGTCGCAACTCGCCCACCACCTCCTCCTTTGGAGTCGGCAGGTTCTGAGTTCACTTCATGCCATTCACATTCCGGGTAGGCTCAACCGTACGGCCGATGAGCTGTCACGAGCGATGCTCCCAGGAGAATGGAGACTCCATCCCCAGACCGTCCAACTGATTTGGAGATGTTTCGGAGCAGCTCAGGTAGGCCTGTTTGCCTCTCCAGAAACCTCTCACTGCCAGTTGTTCTACTCCCTGACCGAGGGAACACTCGGCACGGATGCACTGGCACACAGCTGGTCCTGCTTGTGGTGCCGTATTGGCCCATTCGGACCTGGTTCCCAGAACTAATGTTCCTCGCGACAGCCCTTCCCTGGCAGATTCCTCTGAGGAAGGATTTACTGACTCAGTGACGGGGTACCTTGTGGCACCCGCGTTCAGACCTCTGGAAACTTCATGTCTGGTCCCTGGACAGTGGAGGTTCTCGGTGACCTACCCCAAGAGGTAGTTGACACCATCACTTCGGCAAGAGCACCGTCACCGTCGAGACACGCTTATGCCTTGAAGTTGAACCTGTTCATCAAGTTGTGTTCTTCTCGTCGAGAGGACCCCGGAGATGCCCAATCAGGGTCGTGCTATCCTTTTTACAGCAAGGGTTGGAGTGAAGGCTGTCTCCCTACACCCTTAAAGTCTATGTCGCTGCGATTGCTGCTAACCATGACCCCGTGGAAGGGAAGTCGTTAGGGAAGCATGACCTGGCCATCAGGTTCCTTAGGGGGATGAGAAGGTTAAATCCTCCCCGGCCCCTCTCCATACCCTCCCCTCTCCATACCCTCTCTGGTGCTTAAAACACTACAGCAGGGCCCATTTGAGCCTTTGCAGACAGTCGAGCTGAAGTTTCTGTCAAAGGCGACCCCCAACACGACTCCTGCCATTTCCATGAGGGTTTGAATCACCTCTAATCTTCTATATGCACCTAAACGGATGTTCATATGTGTAAGGGCTTCCGAAACCTCCTTCAGGAAGGATGGGGCTTCCGCAACGTTCCTGTGCCTTCCCAGTGTTATCCGTTCTCCCTAAGTCAAGTCAAGTCACCTTTACTTATATAGCGCTTTTAACAATACAGATTGTGTCAAAGCAACTGTACAGATTTAATTAGGAAAATAGTGTGTCAATAATGCAAAATGACAATAGTAAACACTAATTTTTCAGTTAAAGACAGTTCATCATTGAATTCAGTGATGTCTTCATTCAGCTCAGTTCAGTTTAAATAGTATCTGTGCAATCAAGTCTACGATATTGCTGGAAATGAAGTGTACCCAACTAAGCAAGCCAGAGGCGACAGCAGCAAGGAAACAAAATTCCATCAGTGACAGAATAGAGAAAAAACCTTGGGAGAAACCAGGCTCAGTCGGGGGGCCAGTTCTCCTCTGGCCAGACGAAACCAGCAGTTAAATTCCAGGCTGCAGCAAAGTCACATTGTGCAGAGGACTCAACTGGTTCCTCGGTGGCCGTCTGAGACAAGGTCTTTACTGGGGATCTGTCTGTCAGGCTCATCTAGTTATCCTGGTCTCCGCTAACATTCAGGGCTGTAGAGGTCCTCTCTAGGTGCTGATCCACCATCTGGTCTGGATACGTACTGGATCCGGGTGACTGCAGTGACCATCTGATCTGGATACAGACTGGATCTGGTTGCTACGGTGACCTCGGTTGATTTTGATATTTTAGGTATTATCAAATTGCCAGAGTTTTGTGGCGGATAAACAATGGCAATTTCCTTCAAATTTCTATTAAAGCACATTAATGCAGTAAAATACAGACCTAAATGAACAACTTAAAAAGGATTTTGTTGTTTTGGTAAAAACTTTTTCATGGTATGGTGACATTTACATGGACTTGCTCTTTTACAAGTATTAGATTAGGAGCATAATAATTCAATTAAAAGTTACATTCAGGTTTGTTGAAATAAATTAAATGAAAATAATTAAAATAATACAGTCTAATAGTTCATAAGTATAATAATTTAGTTTCATTAAATTGAATTATTAGACAAAAATGTTCTTAGTAAAACTGGGGGGAAATTAAAAGTTAAAAAAATGTAATCAGTGCCACTCAAAGAAGAACAGATGCATATAATCATGTGACAGTTATTTTGGGTGCTGCCATTTTACTTTATATATATATATATATATATATATAAATAAAACTATATACTGTATTATATATATACACATATTGCGCCAGAATGCCCACAACACACCAGCTTATTGGTAGAGAGGAGACAGAGTGATGAAGCCAATCAGTAGATATGGGGATTGTTAGGAGGCCATGATGGTCAGAGGTCAATGGGTGAATTTACCATGTACATCACATATACATGTGCAGAAATAATATTTACCATGTTTAATTTGATAACATTCAGTACTTTCTTAAATAAGCAAAGTATTTGCAGGTCAATTAGTCTGAGCCTCAGATGGCAAGTCCACAAACCATCAGATGAATATTGCACAAAACTGTAAAGCACAGTTGGGGAATCAGTTGTAATCTGACTAATTTCATGGACTTGTAACATTTATCAAAGTGTTTGTGTGGCACATGTTGATCTTTTTTTCTTGAGCAATCAGTGGAAAGGTGTGTTTCATATCTGCCTACATTTGGAAATCGAAGATTCAAGTTCTTTATCCAAAAGAATATATATATATATATATAAAGATATATAATATATATATAAAAAGAAAAATATGCTGTTTTCTCATTTTTTCTGTTTTCAATATTAAATCAGAAAAACAAATTCTAATTTTTTCTGTTTTCAATATTAAATCAGAAAAACAAATGATCGCAATGTACACGGCCTGGACTGGCCCACTATAAGCATGCTGAAAACAAATTAAAGTACAAATTTTTGAGACTCAATAAGACTCCATTCGTTTTTGGAATATTCATATTAATTATTTGTTGAGTCAAATCTGAAGTCATTTCAGTTTGAGTCTGAACTCTGTTAAACTTGAATCTTGAAACTCGACTGCCTGGTTTGATAATTAATGGCCCGGTTTCACAGATGGGGCTTAGCTTAAGCCAGGACTAGGCCGTGCAGAAATAATATTTACCATGTTTAATTTGATAACATTCAGTACTTTCTTAAATAAGCAAAGTATTTGCAGGTCAATTAGTCTGAGCCTCAGATGGCAAGTCCACAAACCATCAGATGAATATTGCACAAAACTGTAAAGCACAGTTGGGGCATCAGTTGTAATCTGACTAATTTCATGGACTTGTAACATTTATCAAAGTGTTTGTGTGGCACATGTTGATCTTTTTTTCTTGAGCAATCAGTGGAAAGGTGTGTTTCATATCTGCCTACATTTGGAAATCGAAGATTCAAGCTCTTTATCCAAATTTATTGTGTATTGTTGTACACCCAAAGTGCTTTACAATCATGTGAGGGGGGGTCTCTTCTCAACCACCTTCTCAACCATCATCCACCACTTGGATGATGCGACGGCAGCCACAGTACAACAGCGCCAGTGCACTCACTACACACCAGCTACAGGTGGAGAAGAGAGAGAGTCATAGAGCCAATAAAGTGGTTGGGGATTATTAGGAGGCCATGATAGACAAAGGCCAGGGGGGCAATTTGGCCAGGACACCGGGGTTATCCCCTACTCTTTACGAGAAGTGCCATGGGATTTTTAATGACCACAGAGAGTCAGGACCTCGCTTTAACGTCTCATCCGAAATACGGTGCTTTTTGACAGTATAGTGTCCCCGTCACTATACTGGGGCATTAGGGCCCACACAGACTACAGGGTGAGCACCCCCTGCTGGCCTCACTAACACCTCTTCCAGCAGCAACCTAGTTTTCCCAGGAGGTCTCCCATCCAGGTACTGACCAGACTCAACCCTGCTTAGCTTCAGTGAGCAACCAGTCTTGGGCTGCAGGGGGATTTGGCTGTGGCAGCTTTTACAAAAATGCCTTAGAAGAAAACGTTACAGGTGTGCATCTTGACAAAGAACAATGGGACTTACAAATGTTAAGATATGTCAGAGCAAGATATTTTCAGTTGAGACAGCTCAAACATGCATTTTAGTCTGTGGCTAGCTTATCCCCCTGTGGTCTGAGGGTGTTTTGGGGGCCTGGAGAAGTTTTGACGCCCTGATATTTGTGCTTTTTTCAGTTGCTTATAAACATATAAATGGCTAAAGTTTAATAACACTGTAATCAGCACAAATTGGGTTACAATAATATGTGAGCAGCATGAATGTACATGATTGTGTTTTTGAGAAAGCAACGTTTGCGTGGTTAGTGAAAAACAAAAAAATTTAAATCACTGAAATAAGGCCATAAAACACATATTAGATAGATCTTGTATAGATCTTGTATAGATCTTGTAGCCTAGAGTTTTTGCTTCAAAATGATCTGAAAATGATCCTGTTCACTCGTTCACAGAAAACAATATATTGATTTAAATTTTCTAAGTCACTTTTTTTGCTAGAGAGCCTGTATGCGAGGAGGTGTGAATGATCATGAATAATGCTGTGATTCACACCTGAGAAAACAAAGGCCAGCATAATGAGCTGCATAATAAGTCTTTCAGTCAGGTGTGTGACTGAGAGGGAAGAGTTACAAGAAAGAATGTGAGGACAAAATATATTTATATATTTTTTTGTTTGTAGTTTATTTAGAATATATTCAACTATCACACAAAATAACTTGAGATTCACTTGTAAGTGCAGTTAAACCGTTTATTAGGCACAAACAAACAAATAAACAACACAAGAGTCAAGACGTTGTGGGTGCAATATCCAAAATATCTAAAACAGTGGCAGGAAACTGGAATGCAGGAAACCAGGAGACAGCAGAAACTGCATGAGAAAACAAATGGACGTGAGCAACACAATGATCGGACAAAGACAGAGCAAACATGGTGACAGTATATATATAGGCTACATTACCAGTCAAACGTTTTTAAACAGTAAGATTTGTAATTTATAAAGAAGTCTCTTCTGCTCACCAAGCCTATATTTATTTGATCCAAAGTACAGCAAAAACAGTAACATTTTGAAATATTTTTACTATTCAAAATAATGGTTTTCTATTTAAATATATTATAAAATATAATTTATTCCTGTGATTTTGAAGCTAATTTTTTAGCATCATTATACCAGTCTTCAGTGTCACATGATCCTTCAGAAATAATTCTAATATTCTGATTTGCTGCTCAAAAACATTTATTATTATTATTATTATTATTAAAAAGCTCAAAGTTTTGTTGATATGGTGAGCTTACACAAATAAAAGTAGACCCTTAACGGATTCAAGTGATGTATTACTTTTATGTGTCCAATCAAAAGTGGCATAGCATTTTAAGTTCTTTTCTCTGTCATCTGGAAAATATGCAAGTACTCCCGCCTTTACCGACCCCAGGCGGTTATGCCTTGTCTGTGAAACCAGTGGAAAATGTATTATATGTATTACATCTGTGTTTTTCAACTAAAACAACATAAGAAAACAATTACATTAGATACATGAGTCAAGCACTAATAACCCATCTTTATTTTTTCTGTATATTCTCCGCAGTCTTTCCAACTGTCACATTACACAGAAAGGCTGTGCTACTCTGATTTCAGCTCTGAGATCAAACCCCTCACACCTGACAGAACTGAATCTGAGTGATAATAAACCAGGAGATGCAGGAGTGAAGCTGCTCTCTGCTCTACTGCAGAATCCACACTGTAAACTGCAGAAACTACAGTGAGTGTTATTATATTATTGAATAGGTTTTACCTTTATTGAGAAATATTGATGTGAAACTTTTAACTCATTAAATTGCCCATTGCTACTAAAGGAGAAACAGCATATGAAGATACATGATGAACTCTTTTCAACATAGATTCAACAGTTAATCATAACCTCATATTAGTGTAAAATATAATCAAATTCTACAGTTTATGGCTTTATAATTAAGTTTAGAACTATTAATGGATGACTAAAGATTTGATCTAAATCATCAGTCATTTAAATTATTATTAGATACAGATTTCTCTCTCTCGCTCACACACACACACACACACACACACACACACACACACAACCTTCATATAACAAACCGTCATAAAATTCATTCACTAATTTTTATTGGTTTAAAGTGTGTGTTATTTTTCTGCGTTATTATTTTGGATCATTTGACTTTTCGCCATTGGATCACATCATATGCTTACAGTAGTGCATTAGCTGTGGGATGTTGAGAATGAGAAATTTGCATCAAGGACAGGATGTATAATGAGCTGTGTTATTGTTGTGTGTGGACAATAGACATTGACATTGATTTATTTGACACACCCAGTTGATATCATAGAGCACTTTACTAAATGATGAGCTGAATCAAGTGTGTTTGATAAGAGAGATTCATCCAAACAGTGCAAATTTGATGTGCTTCTAGGAACAGGGTTGTGACTCTGTGAAATTAAGCAATTCCTGCGTTGTGGACGGGACATTTGCAGTCAAAATTTGAAATATAAATTCTCTAAGAATGTGTATTCATTACCAATGTATTGAACCATCTGTTTATATTTTCCTAAACCAGACTATACTAGTCCATACACCAGAAATATTAGTCTATAAACGTGTTTTATATTTTGGATGAGGGTAATATGCGTTACGCATGTGACAAAAAAAAAAAAGACGTGAGTTTTTTTTGGATAGGGGAGAGCGGGGCACAACCTAACACTTTTTGACTTTCTCAGTTTGTGTAAATCCACATGGGGTTCAGAGTATTTTTTTTTTATCCACATTAATTTCACACTTAGTACAAATATGCCACTTTGTTTCATAATTACAGTGTATAAATTTTTCTTTATTTACCCCAAGAGAATGGTAGTGAAATGTGACAACATGCCCCGTACACTGTAAAAAATTGTGCTGTAAAATAACGGTAAAATACTGCCAGCTGTGGTTGCCAGTAATGTACCGTTAATCTACAGCTCTCCTTTTTTACTGTATGTTACCATTATAATACCACGTAAGCTGCTATACATTCTTTTGAGTCCAAACAGATTACAGCAGCAGTAGACAAACGAAGATGCCGAAAGTTAAACATCCCAAACCGGACAATATCTAGTCAGTTTATGTACGATACCTGTTGCCGAATATGTGCCTCAAGGATTGGCCTCTATTCTCATCGTAGGACACATCAGCAGAAACTGTTACGAGATCTGTTGTGTCGACAACTCAGACCAAGGAGTACTGTGAACTTATTTCATTTGAGTCCACTAAAAAGGGATAATTCTTAATATAAAACTGCAAACACTTAAAGGGATAGTTCACCCAAAAATGAAAATTACCCCATGATTTGCTCACCCTCAAGGCATCCTAGGTGTATATGACTTTCTTCTTTCAGACGAATCCAGTCGGAGTTATATTAAAAAATGTCCTGGCTCCTCCAAGCTTTATAATGGCAGTGAATGGGTGTTATTTTTCATTAGTCCAAAAGAAGTCAAATTAAGCGCATCCATCCATCATAAAAAGTGCTCCAAATGGCTCCGGGGGTGAAAAAAGGCCACCTGAAGCGAATCGATGCGTTTTTGTAAGAAAAATATTCATATTTAAAACTTTATAAACAGTAATCTCTAACTTCCACTAGCTGTTGTACTTGTGTTCACGAGAGAGTGGCATTTCAGCGGATAAAGTAGGATGTAGGCATAGCGTAAGCTCCGGTGAGAATATGCTAGTCTCGTGAGAACCAAGTTTTGTTTACTGGAGCAAAGGAAGCAAAGTTTCCTTTCTTTAGCAAAGGAAAACAAGTCTCCTCTTGGCTTATATCGAAATCCTCCAACATTATTTGTACTTCTAATTTGTGACCGGCGTTTTGTTTTGCTGTCTCTCCGCTGCGCTTCTGCGTTCGTCACTAATCACCGGCGCTTACGCTACGCATACGTCCTCCGTCGGAACGGCTTCAGCATACGACAGTTAGGAGAAGTGAAAGAAAGGTGTTCATAACGTTTTAAATATGGATATTTTTCTTACAAAACCGCAAAGGAAAACCAGTCTCCTTTTGGCTTATATCGAAATCCTCCGAAATTTTTCTTTAGAAATCCTTGTCTTGTACTGCTAATTCGTGACTGGAATTTTGTTTTGCTCTCTCCTCTGCGCTTCCGCGTTCATCACTTCTAATCGTCCTACGTTATCCGCCAGAACGGTGGTCTATCGTGAATGCGCGTAGGACAGTTAGCAGAAGCTAGAAATTGCGGTTTATAAAGTTTTAAATATGAATATTTTTCTTACAAAAACACATCGATTCACTTCAAGAGGCCTTTATTCACCCCCCGGAGCCGTATGGAGCACTTTTAATGATGGATGATTGCACTTAATTTGACTTCGGTTACACTTTATTTTGATAGTCCACTTTAGACATTCTATTAACTATAAGTAACTTTGTAACTACATGTCAACTACATGTCAACTAATTCTCATTAATTTGCAACTACATGTCTACTAACTCTCAGAGTAGACTTAGGGTAGGTTTAGGGTTAGATGAATGTTGACAAAGAAAGTGTTAGAAGATATTAAGCAGACAGTCTACTAATACTCTACTAACTGCTAGTTGACATGTAGTTGCAAAGTTACTTACTGTTAATAAAATGTCTAAAGTGGACTATCGAAATAAAGTGTTACCAAATATAACTCCGAATGGACTCATCTGAAAGAAGAAAGTCATATACACTTAGGATGCCTTCAGGGTGAGTAAATCATGGTGTAATTTTCATTTTTGGGTGAACTATCCCTTTAATGTGTAATAGTGAAATAATCAAAACATGACTTTTACTCAAATCTTTACAGTTAGTAATTAACTAGCAATAACACACATGTATGTGTTTAAGTGCTTATTAAAGAGACCATCACTGTATCAGCAACTCCACAGTTACAGTCTTTAACCCTCTGGGGTCTGTGCGTGTTTTGGGGCCCTGGAGAATTTTTGACATGCCCTGACATTTGTGGGGTTTTTTCAGTTGCTTATGAACATATAAATGACTGAAAAAGTCTGAAAACACTGTATTCAGCACAAACTGGGCTACAATAATATGCAAGCAGCATGTATATACATGATTGTGTTTTTGAGAAACAACGTTTATGCATGGTTTGTGAAAAACTAAAATGTTTAAGTCACTGAAATAAAGCCATAAAACACATACAGAACATTTGTTCACAAGACTTTTGAGAACTGGATCTTGTAGCCTAGAATGTTTGCTTCAAAATTATGTGAAAATCTGTTAACTCCTTCACAGAAAACAATATATTATTGATTTAAATTTTCTAAGATACTTTTTGTATAGAAACTATACTAAACTATACTTAACTATACTTAACTATCACACAAAATAACTTGAGATTCACTTGCGAGTGCAGTTAAACAGTTTATTAGGAACAATCTAAGCTGAATTTTTAGCATCATTACCCAGTCACATGATCCTTCAGAAATCATTCTAATATTCTGATTTGCTGCTCAAAAGACATTTATTATTATTATTATTATTATTATTGTTATTATTATTATTATTATTATTATGTTGAAAACAGCTGAGTAGAATTTTTTCAGGTTTCTTTGATGAATAGAAAGTTCAGAAGAGCAGCATCTTTTGTAACAATATAAATGTCTTTATCACCATATAAATAATAAAGTATTAATTGCTATAATTTCTCTCCCCCCTCCCCCCAAAATAATAATAATAATAATAAATAAATAAATATAAATATATAAATATATTCACTGACTCCAAGCTTTTGAATATTAATTTTATATAAATGAATATCAAATACCTGTCATTTCCAAAGTGTATGATGTTTAGGTGCTCTGAAGACTCATAGGAGTGTGTGCATCACATGGTCTTAGGTGTGATCCAGGTTCCTGTGCGGGCAGGAATCTCAGCTTATTTGCTTTGGCTCTCTTTGCAACAGGTTCTTTTGCACTGTTATTCTCACATCTGAAAGAAAAGTAAGCATGCTGTTTACACAAATAAACTACATTATTAACATTATTGTGATGTTCACTGATCCTAGTACATATATTGAAACTGAAACATTGTTCAGTACATATATTGAACACTGAAACATCTACATATATTCGCAAAAAGAGTATATCACAGTAAAGTTTTGTCTGGACATTCTTACTCTAACATTATTAACATTATAACTCATATTACTTTTGTATCGTATTGCTGTCTATTTTATAGAACATTAAAAAAACATCATGGCGTCGTGAGACATTTAGATGGAGTGAATGAAACTTCATAATGTTTCACTTGATTACATTTACTCAAGAATTATAGTTTGGAAAAAGTCTAACTAGTAAAATGTGTACAAGTTATGTCACAGTAACACAATAACAAATAATGCAAGTAGGTTAATAAAAAAAACATACTCGTGTAAATGACACCCTCAGCTGGATCAAGCCATCACGTTCTTTGTCTGATGTAAATACAAGGCTTATTCCTCTCAGTGCGGTCTTCTTTTGAGGTAATTTCTGATTTAGACCTCTCAGCGCGTCTTCTTCTAGAAACGAACAGTAGCCGAGATGAACTTGAAGAAAAGTCTCGCTGCTTTGTGTACGGTGGTGATGTAGGCATTTACATGCCGCGCGTCTCACATGGATGATTGTAATATCAATAGCGCGCTCAGCGGGTGGGCGTGATCTAATTAGAGATAATGAAGTCAGACGGGAAAGACTGGACATCGCGTTGGTTTCATATGGATTACTTTATCAGAGAATATTTGTTTTCGATGTGACTTACTTCATTTAAAATTAGACATGTCAAGCTTTCTATAGATATATCTCTCATTTCTGTGTGTCAAATATTCGCTGAGTTCAGTTTCAAACAGATATGCGTGGAGACTGAGACGACTGAAAGTGCACCCTGTTTATTTTCTTTATTTTACAAAAGCACAATGTTTTGTTAATATTGTGAGTGTACACAAATAAAAGTAGACCCTTTACAGATTTAAATGCTGTATTACTCTTATATGTATGATCAAAAATGACGAACATTTAAGTTCTTTTTGCTGTTATCATTAAAAATGCAAGGTGCGTCGCCGGCACCACCGTCGACCCCAGGTGGTTAAATAAAGCAGTAGAACATCAATGTTTCAGGTCCATCATTGGTCCAAAATCAATTAAACTAACAGATCTCTCTTGTGCAAAAACACAGTTCATTTTATTATTTATTGTCCTTATCAGTTCATGACTTTGCATAACTGTTTTTCTATGAACTTTCACTAATATTACAGTCAAATTAATTTCTTTTGTTTGGTAAATCTGACTGTTATGTTTTACAGTATATTACAGTTTTTCCCTTGAATTTATGGAAATCTACTGGCAGCACAGTTCCCAGCATAATACTGGTTTTCTACAGTTTGTTGCCATAAATTAATGTACAGTATATTGCTGTTTTTTTCCTGAATTTATGGTAATCTACAGCACGGTTGCCAGCATATTACTGTTTTTCTACAGCTTGTTGCCATTAATTACAGTATATTCTGTGATTAATTAAATGATGATTGAGCATTAGTGATGAACACTTGCTGTTAACAAGCAGAATCACTGAATGAAAGAGAAACACAAGAACTACAACCAACTTCAGCCACAAATGAAATCAACTGAAATAAAAGAACAGATTAAATCGATTGACTTTATTTCTGTCAGACAACTACAATAGCTCTTATTGAGAATTAAAGAGGTTTAGATGTTATTTTATTGTTTTGTTTGACACTACCATGTTGGTGATCAGTGTTTGCTGTCATTGGGCTCTTGACCCATGACTTTTTAATTAACTTTTCTTTGACTATTGTAACTATGTGTTTTTAAACACATTTATTGTGGCCAAAAAGAGCCAAGGAAAAATATCTAGTATTGTTGATTATGTTTTGATAATAACATAAATTATCATTCAACATCTGGTTCACAGATTTTATCCAGTGTCTCTTCTTTTATCAAAAAAAAAAAAACACTTTAATTTTGTTACCACCATTGTGATACTAGAGCAAAACAGCAAGCAGAGCTGAGCAGGCTGTTATGAAAGATTTTTAAACACTTCACTCACAAAACAAGCTTGTAAATGTAATATTTACAGTAAAAAATTGTTCTGTAAATTAACAGTAAAATACTGGCAGCTGCAGTTGCCAGTAATTTACTGTTAATTTTACAGTTCTTTATCGCAATCTACTTTTACATCATGTTACTGTAAAAATACCATTAAATTAAAACTCGAGTTAAATAGTTTCATTTGCAGTAAAATCCTCAGTTTTAAAAGAGCACTTATATGTGTCCACACAACAGAGTGTTGAAGTAACGCTGAAGCAGTGTTAAAGTTAATGAGATAATTAAGTGGCTAATTAAATGAGGATTGAGTGTTAGTGATGAACACCTGTTAACAAGCAGAATCACTGAAGAAAAGAGAAAAAAAGAACAGAGAAAAACTTACAGCCAAAAATGAAATCAACTAAAAAAAAAAAAAAACATTAAATATCACAAGATCTCAGCAGAGGATGATTAACAGGGTTTGTACGGTCACAAAAAACCTGGAAAAATCATGGAATTTTAAAACGGCAATTTCCAGGTCTGGAAAAGTTTTGGAAAAATTAAAAAACCCAGAAAGTTTGAGAAAGTCATGGAAATTTATTTCACAAACCTCTCCATAATAGAATTATGTGTAATCAGGTCTTGAATTTCGGTGCGGGATTGTGTTTATATCACATAGTTCTCATAGTTTTACTCATTCCCGCAGCTTTCGAGTTTAAAATGAGGCAATTCTTGCACACATTTATTCAATATAGTATGTAGGTTAAATGAGTAAATAATAAAGAAACAAAAAGAAATATGACCACTTTGCCATTAAAAACCAAAACTGAACTATTTTAATAGCTGTGTAATGGGGAAGAGAGAGAGAGAAAAGACACGGGATCCAGTCGGACTCGGGCCGAGAATTCTCATGAAGACCTAACGTTAAAGATCAAACTAAGCTCTACAGATGTGAGAATGCGAGATGTGTTGCTGCTGAGGTAGACGCTCACTCTTTCTCTGCGGTCTGTAGAAATTGTTGTTAATTCTTAATTTGGGAACGGCAGAGACATGTTACAGGTTATAATATAATCCAAAAATCATGGCAACAAATTATTTTTTAAGTCAGTTTAATACGTTTAATCAGCTGAAACGACTTTCACAGTCAATTTGATTCAACTTAACTCATATTTAACCGTTGCTTCTTGTCATTGTAGGCTTAGGCTACTTTTTTCAATTAATTTGAATGAATATACTAATTAATAAAATGAATATTATTTATTTTGTATTACATATTGTTCATTCATTTATTTTTAACACCGCACCCCCAGCACCCCCATTTTTCGTGGGCTATACTCCAGGGGGTGCTGCAGCACCCTCAGCCCCCCTACTTCCCGCGGTAATGCCTATATATGTGAAAATTTGTACTTTTGAAATCGATATATGGCATACATAAGAAGTGCAGCCTTCTGCATTTCAGTATAATAATTATCATCCAAACTGTTGCCATAGTTTACATCAGGTAATACTAACAGAGGGCAGTGTTATATTGACAACATGACTAAGCGTTTTGCCTATCTTGTTTGTGAATGATGACACAAGGACTTTTCATTCTGATGGCACTGATTTGTTCATTGACAAATACTTACTTTTGAGAGATGAACTAAAGATTTTGAGTTAGTTACAGGCTTTTGCAGGAAATCCATTGTGTGGTGTTGTTTGTACGAATTGTTTTGAGAAATGCACATACTTCTTTGCAAATATTACAGTAAGGATGATTCGAGAAATGCACCAAAGCGACTGAGAAAAACTGTGTTCAGGTTTGAAACAATGGATCCATAGGGACATGGAGGAGGAGGAGTAGGGAGAAGAGAAAGAAATGAAGGAATATGAAGAGTAGGAGGTGGAGAGGGAGTATGGAGAGGAAGAGGAAGAGGAGAAGGAGAAAGAGGAGGAGGATAGAGAGGAAGAGGAGAAGAAGGAGGAGGAAGAGGATGACAACATGGAAAAGAAAGAGGAATGGGAAAGGCAAGAAGATATTTTAGTTGATGCATGCCAGGGTTGGATCAGGCATGCAAGAGGATTTTAGCCCCGCTGCCTGGCCAGGGCCAATATAGCCTGTGATGTTGAAGAGGTTCTTTGGCCTGTCCCAGACCAAAGACAGGATGCTGGGGCAGAATAATTATTTTTGTTGTTGTTTCTGTATTGTACTGTTCTCTACGGTACATTAAATTACAGAATAAAACATTTGGGGAGTACCACAAGCAACACTTACGGTTGTAATTTAATTAATTTCTGAATTGCTAAAACACATTTTTTTAAACCATCACTTACTTTGTCAAAACCTTAAACACAAATCCAAATACTCACATGAAACCTCTGACTCTTCCATCAAAATCAAACAATCACTGCAAAACCATTTCACTTGCACTCAAAATCAAACGGTGCTCTCAGGTCACACACACGAGTCAATAAAATAAACACTACAGAGCATTCATTAGACACTACAGAGAAAAATGGAGAACACAGCATCCAGAACATTACAGAAAAAAGTAATATTGAGTAAACAATTTTGCAATTCTGTAAAAAAGTACTGTAATTGCAACCGAGTAAGGTGAATATATTGTATAGGCTTTCTGTATGTACTGCAAGAATAGTATTGTGCTGAATATTGAATAGTTCTGAATGTTTGTATATATTTAGCACTTGGATACTGCAAAAATACTGCAGTCCAACTGCAAAGGCCAAAAAGGTTAAATAAAACTCTAAATGAATAGCATGTTACAGTACACTCAAATACTGTAAGTTTCAATTGTAAAATCAGGGTCCATGAGAGATTAATTCTCTCTCAGCATCATGTCTTTGTGCTTGAGTCTGGCCTAAGAACTTTGTCCACATCACAAGTAATGTTGTCTTTTTTGCTAGACAAAGAGAAAAAACCTTCTGGTCTGACAGATCCAGCCTTGATAACACTCTCTAAAACTTACTCTTTCTCTTCTCATCCTCTTCCTCCTCATCCTCCACTTCTTACATGTACTCTTCCTCCTCTGCTTCTCAGATTGTGTCCATCTATTGTTCGTATCATCATTCAGTCACCTGTGCCACTTGTGCACCCTGAACTGGCTCATATTTTGTACAGTTGGTTTGATCACATCATTAGAAACAAGTGTTAACATTTTTCAACCGTTGTGTGTAAACGATGACAACTGTGCTTGAGTTGTGTTTATCTTTTGCCGCTTGTGTTTAGCATTTTGCAGCACAAATGCATCACAGTGAGATAAGTGTTTAAGTGAATGAGAATGTGTTTAGAGTTTTGCTAAATGAGTGCATGAGATTTGCAAATAGAGTCTAACTGCCTGAACGTGTTTTAATGGCTAAGTTTAGTAGCACCATAATCAGCACAAACTGGGCTACAATAATATGTGGGCAGCATGCATGTATGTGATTGTGTTTTTGAGAAAACAACGTTTATGCGTGCTTAGTGAAAAACTAAAATTTTAAAGTCACTGAAATAAGGCCATAAAACACATACAGAACATTTGTTCACAAGACTATTGAGAACTGATCTTGAAGGAAG
>NW_015626362.1:25874-46090 GCF_001515625.1 Sinocyclocheilus rhinocerous
GTTTCAAACATTTCAGCGTCATTACTCCATAAGACACGGGTATAACACATTCAAAATATTTACACCAGAGCAAATATTCATGAACAGAAGCTTAGTTACATTCATAAACACAAGCACACAAGCATTGCATACAAAAATACAATCCCAAAACTATAGTTATAAACATATATGGCTATATTCGTGAACAGAGAATATCCTATCACAGTAAAGTTTTGACTAATCATTCTTACTGACATTAGGCTAGTAACATTATAACTCATATTACTTTTATATCGTATTTCTGTCTGTTATAGAACATAAAAAAAACATCCTGGCATCGTGACATTTAGATGCTGTGAATGAAACTTCATAATATTTCACTTGATTATTACTAATACAAAAGTAGGTTAATAAAAAGAGACTTACTGGTGTTTATGATCACTGCTGAATCAAGCCGCTGCATAGTTTTTTCCTGAGGTAATCCAAAGCTTCTTGAGGTGAATTCTGTCTTATTCCTCTCAGTGCGATGCGAACAGTAAAATTAAAAAAACTTGAGGTCTTGCTGCTTTGTTTGCTGTGATGTGGGCGTTTACACGCCACGCGCTTCACGTGGATGATTATTTTACAGATTCGATTGATGTATTGCTCTTATCTGTAAGATCAAAACTGAAAGTGTAATTTAAGTTCTTTTTGGTGTTATCAGGAGAAGATGCCACAAAACGCGTATCCGCGTTTGTCGACCCCAAAGGGTTAAGGTTTAGCAGAAAGAGTGCTTTATTCGACAAAATGGTTTAAGCTAGTGAGAATTTGGTTCAGAGATTGGGGTTTAGTGTTTTAACAATTCAGAAAAACTATTACCGGTTTTTGTAGTATTGTGTTGAATTTATCTCATCAGTGTGTAAGACTGTGTTTTAGTGTGTGTGTCTTTGAGGGTTTGTGTGTCATGTCTGAGAGTAAAGAGTTTCGCAAAAAAGAGGCATAATTTCAAGAAATGTGTTTAAGCAATTGAGAAAAGCTGTAAATCAGTCATTTGAAAAAAGCGTGAGAGATTCAGCTGTACCGCGTTTTCTCTCTCTCACTTTCTTAAAGTGGCTTCACTTCGGCGCATCTAGTCTGCAATACAACGAGCTGCTGCACGCTGTGATACAAGACTTTCACTCATGTTTCGGGACAGTTGACAGAACTGTCACTTGCCTAATTGGGTCACTGTTGCATCGTCAAAAAAAATTTATCAATTGCAAATCTTTTTAAAGTCTTTTTAAGCCATTCGGTACTCACGCACTCCAGAGGTGGTTTTCTGTGCGCTCACAGTCACATCAAAAGCGTGCACTATAAAGCCACCTCGTGAGTATCATATTGAGTAATTTTCTGCAGTTTGTTGAGCTTAAGCGGTCAAATTCACACAAAAAAAAACATCAAAATGGCTGTCCTGGGGAGTATCCTCCTAAGCACAGTCAGTTTTGTCTTAAGTGAATGTAAACAGTTGAGAAATAAATGCACGTGTATCAATATTGTGCATTGTGCATTGTGTCTTGTGTCTTGTCTCAGCAGCCTAATAAAGCTGTGCTGTCTGCCATTAATGTTAATCAAACAACAAAAGACAGAAAATCACTCACTGCTCTTGACTGAATAACTTTTGTAACTTTAATTTGTTTTTAATTTACAGTTTACAGTATATTTTTGTACCTGAATGCTACTGTTAGACCGAAACAGTTTCCAAAACGGAATTCAGGTCCTGAGTTTAACTGATAATATTGCTTAAACAAATTACAATATTCAGTGGTGAGATGATATGTTCTCTGCATGGAGTAACGTCTGGCGCAGAAAAAGAGTCGAGCATCTTACACTGATCTAAAACAAAATTCATCAGACATGTTCATTAAACAATAGCATTACAATTTTAAAAAGGTAGTGTTTGATACAAGTTAGAACAGAAAGTCAAACATCTTATGCTGATCTAAAACAAAAAAGTATGAGATGCTATCGTTAAGCAACCACATAAGATAGTTTTCTAAATCTATGTTGTAGTCTAACATTACAATTTCAAAAAGTAGAGTTTGATACTGAGTTAGAAAATAAAGGAAAAAGAGTCGACCATCTTACGCTGATCTAAAACAAAAAAGTATCAGACACAATTGTTACCTCACCCAATAAACAGACTGGGTGCCATGATGTCTGTGAACGACCCCAGGCCCCTGGTTACCATGGCAACCAGGACACTTCAGCCAGACCAAATAAACTTTACGACCTAATGGCATGTCGAGAGTTCTCCCTCTCACTATCTTTCACCCATAGGAAAAACATAATGCCCATAAAAACATACACTTCTCTAATTAATTCATAGAAAAACCTTTCTTTGAATGAACACACATATCCTTCAGGTCATTGCGTATATTATTACTGTTCTTGTATATTGTCTTTTGTATTGTATACTGTTGTATGCATGCTTATGATAGAACCACTCATTCATGTAGCCTTACCTATACCATGTTTGGTCTCTATGAATTCGTCTTCGGATGATCTAATTGAGAGTGTATATTATATGTTTATACCTATGCAACATATTAGTGTTCTAAGAATATTTAGTAGTTTTTTCATCAACACCCAATCGAATTACATATGCAAAAATACCATGCTCTAAGACAAAGAGTCATAGACTTTCCCTCCAAAAGTGCAAGTTACCATTGGCTCTTTGACCCCCGAGAGGTGTGACCTCGGCAGAACTTAAAGGGCCTCACATCAGTAACCGCCTCCCCAGTCTAGCTTCTTTTAGATTCTGAGAAGATGGGGACGCTGAGATAGAAGTCTTCTAAGGACACCCTAAGTTTGTGCCAGGCTTCGGCCTTGACTTTTCATTCAACAAAGATCCTAGGATCTCAGTTGATCTCTCTCTTAGATCTTCTTCACTTTCCACCTGGGAAGAAACTCCCAATCACACTTCAAACCCAGAAGAACATGATCGCAAGTCCAAACCTTGAAACCATCATGAAACCATCAAGACTTTCATCCAAGACTGTACCCGGTCAATGACCAAGGCAATGCAAATATAGTATATTTAACTAAACAAAACAGAAGTTTAGTATAAGATATAGACCCGGTTGTAAAACAGCGCTGATGGTTTCACTCAAAGGTTAGCTGTTTTCTTTTCCATAGCTTCATTCCCTGTTCCTCTAATGATTTCTTTCATCCACTTTGCTCCCCTTTGTATGTACGCGTGAGAGCATGTATGTTTGTTTGTTTGTTTGTTTGTTTGTTAGACTAGTTGGTGTTAGTGCTTAGTTAATAAAACCTTGGTGCATGAATTACATGAGTTTCTGATTCTGTCACAGCTTATGAATAATGTCCCTTTTATGATTCCAATCAAGCTACATGCCCTAATTCATTAATGCTGTAAGAATGTTATTTTCTGTGGCCATGAAAATATAATTTCTTAGAATTTACATGAAATTACACTGAATGTTCGCTGACCGAACAGATTAGATGATGACAATATTTATTCTGCTACAGTTACTACTGGCAGCTGATATAAATAATTGTAATTAAAAATCTATGTTACATTTTTAAAAAGGTATTTTCAAAATACAAAAATACTAAGATTAAATGTATTTAAATACAAAATACATTTTACTTTTTCCAAAGGTATTTAAATACAAAATACAAAATAGTATTTCAAATACACGTATTTGAAATACTGCCCATCCCTGTCTATGTTGCAGTCTAACATTACAGTTTAAAAAAGGTAGCATTTGTCACAAGTTAGAAAAGAAAAAGAACCGAGCATCTTACGCAGTACCGTCACATACATTCTCACTCGCTTACGTCTGGTCCCAGTCAAACCACACCCATTACCGCCCCTAACACTGGTGGGAAGCTGGTTGCATACCAGTGCAAAGATAGATTTAAATGTATGGCAAAAGAATTAAACACAATAATGTTTTTAAAATTAAAAAGAGTTGATTTTAATAAATCAAAGTCAATTCTTAATTAATGAAACCATTCATCATTTACCCTAAACCTTTTCACTTTAAAAATTAGGTTATACAAGTTTTCTTATAAACAATCACATCTAAGCCACAGGAAAATGTTGTTTTATTTTAGCTCATTTAGTTATTCATGATTGATTCACCTGTTCCTTTAATCGGTCTTTGATTTTTGTCAATCGTAAAACTTGTGTGGTATAACAATTTGAACGCGTAGGCTACATGTAGGTTAGTTAAAATATGAAGATGAAAGCAGTAAAATAAGAGAGGATTACTTTTTGATTTTCCAGCTGTAAGACTTGTTATCAGTTGAAACAGACATACAATGTCTAACATTGTTCGACTAACATTGTCTAACATAACTGTTTTACAACATCATACGAAATGCAAAATATCTCGGCTCATGCACCGCAATGAAACGAGAGAAGGTTTGAAGATGGGAGGCAGAATCTGTGATGCGTCAATATCTAATCAGCCAAGGTTGTAAAAAAAATAAAAATAAAAAATAAATAAAAATGTAAAACATCTAAATCTGTTTCTGGGGTTGCGACTCATTTGCAATCCAATGAGTTTTGAGGGATCTGGCATTTTTTAAATTTGGTGTTGTGTCAGGAAAAAATTCAGTGGTCAAAGGATATCCATTCCATCCGTTTTATGGTATGCACCTGAAAGTGTATCCAGGTGAACTTTGCCAAAAGTTCATGGAAAAGTTCAGTGGGTCAAAGGATGTGTAGCCTATTGGACCTTTTTAATGACACACATCTGGAGAATTTATGTAGAGGCATCTGGTGGATTGTTAGGTAGAGTTTAGGAAGAAAATATTTTTTTCTAAGAAAAGCGGAAATGTTTATAATGTGGATCTGTTGAATGTGGCTTCAAACTGATGTTCAGGATGAGATTAGATAAAGAAGAAGTCCATAACAACAAACTTAAATAAATAGGGATGAAAGTGATTGTTTTAACAAACCGGTCTATGCTGTTGTTCAAGTTTCATTTGTTATTTCTTTATTCACTTGAAGATTTTTCAACACAAACATACAAACGCAAACATGCAAACATGTGCACAAACATTAACACCCACACACAACCCCAAACATATGGCGCTTTTCCACTGCGTGGTATGACTCGGCTCGGCTCGGCACGGCTCAGTACGGTACAGCACGGCATGGCTCGGTTTGCGTTTCCACTGCAGTTCAGTACCGCTTTAGAGTGGGCGGGATTATTCACATGTCGTTATAGTAGCGCCGCCTCTATTGCCGCGACTCCTGAAAAACATTTTCATTCTGCGTCGCTTCATCAAGCTCTCGCTGGATCCGCTTCTCTGCTATCAACAAGAGGAACGTCTGTACTTCCTCAACAGACAACGAAACAGCCACTTTTTGGTTGTTAAAAAAGGTGCGCTTGTTCAAAACAGTTGCGTTCAATCCTTCGCTGGCTGTGCTGATTTAAATCTAGCGGTTCTGTTGTGTTTGTGTCGCAAGTTCAGTGACGCAGGTAGTGACGATTCTCTCCGGCCAATCAGTGATCAGCAGAGTTTACACGTCACGTTTTGGTAACGGTACGGTTCACTTGGAACCTCACTCGAGGTGGTATTAAAAAAGTACCAGGTACCAGGTATTGTACCCAGTGGAAAACCCCCCAAAAGTGAACCGTACCGAGCCGTACCGTGCAGTGGAAAAGCGCCAATACATGCAAACACAAACACAAACATACAGCAAAAACACAAACGTAAACATACAGCAAAACACAAACATACACGCAAACAATTGGAATTTTTATGAGGGGTAATCAATCAAATTTTGACATAAAGGACATTGTATTCACTCTATCAAAGACCCCAGGTAACAGGGCAACACCACTTCCTAGTTTACTCCCTTTCTTTAGACTTCATTCAATTCAAAATAAATTCTAAGTTGTACAGCAAATAACATATTCACCCTATAAATGCTTAATTGTTCATACACCAAGCGCTTGGGAGTTCACGCTGGGGCCCAAATTCGGTGGTGCACGGATAAGCAGTCAGGAATGAATGAAAATCGGTTGTTACTGTGTGACACTGTCACACAAGAGACATGTTTTACCACTCTATTTATTGCAATGATTTTATGGATAATAGAGTTTTAACTGGTTTATATGTTTTCTTAAGTCCATTTTATTCCTCTTAACATTTTAGTGTGTATGTCTTTAAGAAATGTATGGTTGGCCTGTCATGTGACCAGTCACATGACAGGAAGCAGGAAATATTTCTATAAAGAGAGCAGCATGCCAAACAAACAGGCAGCCACTAACAGTCACAAAACTTCCCTGGATTGTGGAGTTACCTTCCTGTGGACTCACCTTTCCAGACACAATTGCAATCAATTGGATTATCACTTCTGTTGGACTGTATATACACTGGTGGACACTCACATTGGGACATTTCAGCACACTAGGACTCTTGGACTGTTTTAGGGTATGGTGCAATGGACTGTATGATTTTAACAGCATGAGTTACCTGGTTTTACTGTTGTTTTAAAGTCTCATGTGAATATTGTAAATGCACCATTCTTTTGAAACGTATTTCTCTTTTATGTCATTCTTTTAACACATACAAACCTCTCACACAGTAAAATCTGACCCCATTTTAAACTTTGTAACCCAGCCTGTTAGGCTGATCATTACAACTGTACACAGTCAAACTCGTTACTCAGAATCCACTACTTGAAACTTAGCTCCTCAATAGAAATGGGAAAACAGTCCAGCGATGAAATAAGTGATGCGTCACACCAGAGAAGATTGCCGATGATATGTATTTGCATATCCATACCATGAAGGCTGGAGCTTCCTCTCCTTTAACAGATGAAAATGTGTCCTTTTTTGGTGTAGAATCACATGAATATACTCTGATGCTGTTCTATAACTTTTCCTGGGTCCTTGACTCCCAAGAAAATAATAAACACTTTAGTCCTCTCTTCTGAAGCACGGAATGGCGGCTGCTACGTTGAGCAAAATTCGCCCATTTATAGTCTTTAAAGACACAGAAAATCTTCCTGTTATACTGAATACTATTTTGGACATGAACACTGTCACTGTAATACTTAAAACAGCATACAATTTTTTAAGTTTTCCTGCCTTACTAAAAAACAGCGAACCAAGCCTTCTGACCAAGCAGCTCTACCCCCCTCGAGTTCCTCCCCCCCATTCTCACTGGCCAATTGCAAACACACCAAACTCAATGGAACATCTCATTGGATAGCATTTTAAACACTTTAGGATACACTTTACGTAACAATAATCAAATTGCAATGTATGCACATAAGACATTGAAATACATAAAAATATACATCCAAGGGAAAATAATAAAATAAATATATACAAATATTCAGGGGGTTACACTCTGAACATCAGAAAACAGGCTACTAAAAAGTCACAAAAAAAACATCAAAATAAAAGCAAACTAAGAAGATAGTAAGAACATTCAGCTGCATAATTTATTCATGCTGCAATGCATGCTGGGAGTTTTGTACCATTCTGGCCCCCAGCATGCATTGCGGCATGAAACTTTTTTTTTGTTAAGTCACCATTGTTGAGATTCATGTGCTGATTCTTGATGTCTGTGTGTGTCTAAATGGTGCTGTAGTTATAAAGGTTTTGTGCATAAAATGTTTTTTTTTTTTTTTTTTTTTATCTTTCATAATAGTTTGTCATCCCATAGCATCATATACTTATTGTAAATAACCTAAAACAAATAATAAACCACACCATATCATTAAAGATTAGCCACTGAAAGAGTTTAGTGAGCCACTAGATGATGATTACACCACCATAAACAATAAATCAAAATCATTTAATCACACTTTTTTTTTTTTTGTGGCTCCCCTTAATATAAAAAAAATGTGCTTTACAGACACAGTTACAGCAGCCAGAGAAAAACTAACATTAAAGAGTCAAGGGTCAAGAGCCCAACTAAAGCAAACACTGATCGCCACAATGGTGAGGTCAAACGAAACATTTTCAATAAAACATCTAAACATCTGTTAATTCTCAAAGAACTTTTGTAGATATGTGACAGAAATAAAGTCAAACTGTAATAAGTGAAGCTGGTAATGCTGTTTGTGGAGTTGTTTAATCCTCCTCTGCTCTTTTATTTCAGTTGGTTTCATCTAAGGCTGTGGCTATATGTCGGTTGTAGTTTTGTTTCTTATTCTTTTCTTCAGTTAATCTGCTTGTTAACAGCAGGTGTTCATCAGAGTCTGAATTCACTCATTTGTTTTCAATCACTCTGTCAAGTGGACTATATGAGTAAACTAATATGTAGGGATTATTGAATGAGGGTGTATGGTGTGATTTCAGAAACAGTCTCTGAGTGTCGACTCTGAATGCTGTTAATTCACAGTATACTGCAGAAGGCTACTTTCTCGAAAACAACTAATATTACCCAGAATGCATTGTTTTCTATGGGATTTTACTGTTTTAATAAAAACGGTGTGTTACTGTCAGAATGTGGTCATTTTTTACAGCAAGTTTTTACAGTGTGGGTTATAAATGGGATGGTTCACCCAAAATTGAAAATTCTGTTAAAAGAAATGTTCCCCACAAGGTCAAAATTTACTGGTATTACTATGCTTGTGGGGACATTTGGTCCCCATACCTTGTCTAATACCAGTACACAATACACACACACACATCTATGAACTGTAACAGAGCAAGTTTTTGCAAATAGTGTAAAACAGACACACACACACACACACAATTATACAACACACAAATGAACTGCTGTGGCTATAACTATATAGCAAAACTGAATCTGAAGACTCAGATAAGAGGTTGAAATCAGATCAGACCCAGATGGATTAAACTCTGATAAAGCATTTCTGTTCATTTTTGTTACTTTTTAATTAAGTTTTTATGTTATGTGTAACAAAATGCGTTCTCTGTGTTCAGGTTTGACTGTAGTAATACTAATGCAAAAACTGACACTTTCACATCAACTTTTCAAATAATAAATATTTAAAACTTGACAAAAAGTAGTATTTGAGAATGTCTAAATATATATACAAACCCACAACCTAATAAAAGTAAGTAATTATGTTTAATTATTATGTCTCAAAATAATAGTAAAAAATATTATTGAACAAAAATATATTACATTGATTTTACTGAAAAAAAAGAGTGTTCAGTCACTTTTGACTATGAAGACCACAAGTGTACCTCACAAATCAGGAGCACCAGAGGATTAAACATTGAAAAATGACTTTAAGCTGGAGATACTAAAGTAAATTGATGTCTAACAATTTAAAGTTCTCTTTTTTTTGGATTCCATATTCAGTTGTCAGTTTTTGCTTTACAACTAAGTATTAGTTCATTTGTATAAGGAACAACATATAATTCAGTTTAGGTATTATGTTGTTTAGGTAATTTCTAGACAAATTAATCAGCTGAATGTTACATTTTCATTCTGGTTTTAGGCTTTCAAACTGCGGTATCACTGAAGAAGGTTATAAAGCTCTGGCTTCAGCTCTGAGATCAAACCCTTCACACCTGACAGAGTTGGATCTCACTGGAAATGATCCTGGACAATCAGGAGTGAAGCAGCTCAATGATTTACTACAGGATCCAAACTGTCAACTGAAGACACTGAGGTGAGACGTGATGAAATAATACAAAATAAATAAATGATGTGCAGGCTAAATTTATTTTAGATATACAATAATCTGGATCAAAATGATCAGATCAGATCAGATGCTGCAGGTTCTGTTGTACTGATGATGACAGTCAACACAGTTTAGTTGTGCTGCTATTCTGGAGTATGGTATACCTTGATAATTAACATTTTACTCAACTCATTTGAATGTTTCTGAACACACTGAAGTTTAATTTCCATCAAGCTAAGATTCACTCTATCACTGAATATTTACAGCAGGTTTGTGAGTCTTCAGATGATCACAAACATTAGGTTTTACACGCCTGTTTTCTCTGTGCTGATGTTTCTCACTACTCCTGCTTAAAAGCCAGAAATATCTTGAGGCTTTTAATTTCATACTCTGTATTCATACCGAAAATCATGATCTAGTGAGCTTTTGCTCTTCTATTCTCTGGGACTTTTCTGTTGTCCTGAGCTTTAGGACTGAGTGTTGCTCTAGTTTCTTTTAAAAAGACTGTGATCATTAGTCTTTGTTTTTCAAGTATTTGTGTATTACAACAACTAGAGCTCATTTTTAGAATAATAAAGGGATTTTGTTTAGTTTTTTGATCTTGTCAGTCATTTTTGTAATGCAATGGACCTTTAGTTCAGAACTGAATTGAATCCTGCTTTATCTTCTCTTCTCCAGGTTTTTGGGTCCTGCTGCAAATGAAGCCTGTCAGTATGTGACTGGAATTGTGGGTAAAAACCCGTTACTCCTGAGAGAGCTGAATCTGAGTGAACATGAACTAGGAGACACACAAGTGAGTCAGATCGCTGCTCTACTGCAGGATAAACACTGTCAACTCAACACACTGACGTGAGTATTGTTACTTTATTTTAAGGTGTCCTTGTTACAGTGCAACTATACATTTAAGTACTGAGTAATATTAATTAACTACATGTATGGTTAGGGTTAGGATTAGGGTTTGGCTTAGTTTACTTGCATGTAATTATGCGTAATTAATTGTTATTATAATTTTAATGTAATTTTACTGTAGTTGATAATATTTTCTCATTTGTTTGAGTCAGAGCAGTATTTTCCCTCAGCATCACAAAGAGCCACTATAATGTGAAGTATCAAAATTAAACAGGCAATTAAAAAGTGGCATCAAGCTTTAAACTAGGGATGAGCTGATCCGATACTCATATCGGTTAATGGCTTCAATACTGTCATTCTTTGTCGGATCGGGTATCGTTCAGACAGGGCTGATCCAAATCTGCTATTTTTTAACTGTTCTGTTACTATTACTATTACTAAGACACAACAAATATATAAAAGCAATATAAAGCACAATAAAGTTTGTGCACTATATTGCAAGTCTTCTGAAGCCATATGATAGCTTAATGTGAGGTACAGATAAATATTTAAGTCCTTAAATTAAAGTTCATGTAAACTCTTTTCTCCGCTGCAGCTTTCAGTCATTCTCTGTTCAATTCAAACACTGGTCACATTCTGTTACGACAGTAAGCTCAGTAAAACTCTCTCCAAGATCATTCTCAGTGTTCCTATTGTTATCATTGATTTTCAAGATTTCAAGATTTTTATTTGTCACATATTGAGTTATATATATAATACATAACCAGTAGTGAAATGTAAGGCAAGGTAAGTTTATTTATAAAGCACATTTCATACACAATGGTAATTCAAAGTGCTTTACATAAAAGGAATTAAAATAATCATAAAAAATTATAATAAAAACTTTTAAAATAAACTAAAATTGATTTAAAATGAATTAAAACAGTTAAGAATAGAAAGAGATTATACATAAAATACAGTGCAATCAGTTCGGACGTAGCACAGTGCTCATTCACTAAATGCACAGCTAAACAGATGAGTTTTGAGTCTGGATTTAAATGTGGCTAATGTTGTAGCACATCTGATCTCTTCTGGAAGCTGATTCCAGCTGCGGGCGGCATAATAACTAAAAGCAGATTCCCCTTGTTTTGTGTGAAGCCTTGGTTTTTCTAACTGACTTGATCCTAATGATCTGAGTGGTCTGTTAGGCTTATATTCAGTGAACATATCTGCTATGTATTTAGGTCCTAGGCAATTGAGTGATTTATAAATGAGTAAAAGTACTTTAAAATCAATCCTAAATGTAACTGGAAGCTAGTGTAAAGACCTGAGGACTGGTGTGATGTGCTCAGATTTTCTAGTTCTAGTCAGAATCTTGGCAGCAGCGTTCTGGATGAGCTGCAGCTGTCCAATGGTCTTCTTGGGAAGGCCGGTGAGGAGACCACCATGAGGTTGAGACCGGAATAAGTAGCAATAGAAGAAATAAATTCTGCTTTGTTAACAGTAGACTAGCAGTTCCAGAGACCAACTGGAATAGAGAGTAAAGTAGTAGAGGACAGAGGGACAGTAGATTATTAGGATTGGCCTGCCTCCAACGTACAGTGCGTGATTTCCGAGTGCTAGTGAACGTTTTGGCTCATCCAACTGTTAATTTGATCAATGCGTTGGCAGAGGGAGTCAATGGGGCTGTAGTCATTTGCATTTACATATACATTTAATCATTTAGCAGACACTTTTATCCAAAGCGACTTACATAGTAGTAATAGTAGAGATTTGAAAGCACATAGTGAGTACAATTGTCCTAAACAGGTAGATGAGAACAAGCTGTACAAAGTGTAAAGAAAGAAAAGAAAAGAAAAGAAAAAAAAGAAAGGGGAGAAAAGCAATACTCAAGTGCCTTGACGGTGTCCTTGC
Source organism: Sinocyclocheilus rhinocerous (assembly GCF_001515625.1). Lineage (NCBI taxonomy): Eukaryota > Metazoa > Chordata > Actinopteri > Cypriniformes > Cyprinidae > Sinocyclocheilus > Sinocyclocheilus rhinocerous. The sequence goes on from NW_015626362.1 coordinate 38,209, forward strand.
TTGGGGGAGTCGCGCAGGTAGAGTCAATGGTCTTTACATTTGTCGGTCTTCACAAGAGGAGGGCTTCACAGGAGGGATGCCGCGACTGCTGGCGTGTTATTGAAGTCGTTATTGAAGTCAGCTGGCCACGCCCTACTATTTAGCTAACCAAAACTGAAAAGTCCCGCGATACGCAAGAGAACAAACGTGACTTGAGCACGTATTTGCCACAGTAAAACACAGTATGTGAAACAATGTTTCATAGCAACGACAACCACGCTGAAATCTAATGAGAAAACAAGACAAAACACTTACAAACTGCTGTCCTCGTCTGCTGCTCGGCTGCTTCTTCTAACAAGTGCCTCCAAACAGGTAAATGAGTACTTTTACTAGCTTTGGCCACGCCTTACTATTTAGCTAACCAAAACTGAAAAGTCCCGCGATACGCAAGAGAACAAACGTGACTTGAGCACGTATTTGCCACAGTAAAACACAGTATGTGAAACAATGTTTCCTAGCAACGACAACCGCGCTGAAATCTAATGAGAAAACAAGACAAAATACTTACAAACTGCTGTCCTCGTCTGCTGCTCGACTGCTTCTTCTAAAGCCCTCTTCACACTATAAGCGACAAAGTGACACGATCCCATTCATTTCAATGGAGAGCTGGCGATTTCCGGCGACAAGTGCGACAGCGGCCGTTGGCGACGGATGAGGCGTGTCCAGCGAAGTGACAAAGTTCAGAATCCTTCAACTTTATGCAAATTAAGAGCGATGTTCAGAAGCGACAGCCAATAGGAAAGAAGATGGTAGAGCTCATGTGATCATTCTCCTCTGAGCCGTAGATAAACATACGCAATGAAAAAAAGTAGGCTCTGTTTCTCATTCATTTTTGTTTGTATGTAGGGATTTAATATAGTATTTAGCAGCAAGAAACCTGATTTGCTGTCAAGGCAACCAGTAGTGAGAACGCCCACTAGCAACCTCATCGCCAGCCGCTGGCGACATGCAGCGACAAAGTCGCTGCTAGTGTGAACGCAGCTTAACAAGTGCTTCCAAACAGGCAAATAAGTACTTTTACTGGCTTCGGCCATGCCTTACTATTTAGTTAACTGAAACTGGAAAGTCCCGTGATACGTACGAGAACAAGCGACTTATTTACCATGGTAAAACACAATATGTGAAACAATGTTTCCTAGCAATGACAACCTGCTGAAATCTAATGAGAAAACAAGACAAAACACTTACAAACTGCTGTCCTCGTCTGTTGCTCGACTGCTTTTCACTGCATTTGGTGATAAGGCTAGGTAAATCTGGGTATCATCAGCATAGCTGTGATAGGCAATTTGGTTCTTTCTCATTATTTGACTTAGTAGGAGCATGTACAGGCTAAGCAAGAGCGGTGCAAGAATTGATCCTTGTGGGTCTCCGCATTTCATGGACGTCCACTTAGACTTATGCTCTCCTATACTCACATAATAACCTCTCCCTTCTAAGTATGACCTGAACCATTTGATTACTATCCCAGAAAGCCCAACCCAGTTTTCCAGTCTCTCTAGTAGCATGTTATGATCAACAGTGTCAAATGCAGCACTGAGATCTAGTAGTACCAGCACTGATATTTTGCCAGAATCAGAATTTAAGCGAATATCATTTATTATCTTTATGAGTGCTGTCTCTGTGCTGTGATGCAGTCAGAAACCAGATTGAAAATTATCCATTTATTATTAACTCAGCAATACGCAAATGCTCAAATGTTTGCTGTGAAACAATATTTCAAATGCTTAGAAGCAAATTACTAAAAGGGTCAAGAGCCCAACTAAAGCAAACACTGATCTCCATGACGGTGGCATCATTTTAACAAATAAAACATCAACATCTGATCCTCTGTAATTCTCAATAACAGCAGGTGTTCATCACCAATGCACAATGATCATTTAATTAGTCACTTAATTATCTCATTAACTTTAACTCTTTGAGGACTTGGGATTTGACTTGAGACTTGCTTGTGACTTGAAAGGAATGACTTGGTTCCTCCTCTGGTGAAATCAGCTGCTGAGTGCTGAGGAATAAACATATGGCAGGACTTTTACTTTCTGACCCCTGGACTACCCACCTCTGTCAATGATCTTGCCTATAAAAGGTAGATTTGATATTGGTCTGTAGTTACTCAATATGGTGTTATCAAGATTGCTATTTTTCAGGAGGGGCTTAACAACTGCAGTTTTCAGTTTGGAAAAGTCCAAGAGAGAAGTGAGGAGTTCACCACTTCTAAGAGATCTGCTTCTAAACAGTTTAACACACTTAAAAAAAAAACGTGGAGAGTGTGTCAAGATAGCAGGTTGATGATTTAAGGTGCTGTACTATTTCTTCCAAAATTTTGCTATCAGTTGCTTCAAAAATAGACAGTGACTTATTTTTGAAATTGCGGTCGAATCTGTCTGACCTCTGCATCTTCCAAAATTTTGCTATCAATTGCTTCAAATTTTTTTTTTTTTTTTAATTTTTGAAATTGCGTCCGAATCTGTCTGACCTCAGCATAACTTGATGATGTGCTAATTGCCTTTCTAATATTAATGATTTTCTCAAAAAAGAAGAAAGCAAACTCATTGCATTTGCTGTCAGAGAGAGCATTTCACTGGCAATCTGACTTAGGTTTGTTAGTCTCTCAACAGTAGCAAAAAGAGTGCAAGTGTTGTTTAAGTTACTGTTTATAAGGTTTGAGAAGAATGACTGTCTAGCTTTGCCTAGTTCCACACTGAAATGACGAAGGCTGTCTTTATAGATGCTATAGTGAATTTCAAATTTCGTCTTCCGCCATATCCGCTCTGCAGAAATGCTTGGTGTTAAAGATATAGCCTTTATAAATAGCACACTAGTGTTCTCGTTAATGCATCTCTTTCTTACAGAGACAAATCTAGATTCAGTGGTAGCAAAGATTGATATATCAAAGAAAATATAGAAGTGATCAGATAACTTATCAATGTGTATCTTATCTTAATAACAATCTTAATAACAATGGATGAAATGTTAAGACCCTTACTGATGATTAAATCTAGAGTATATCCACGATTGTGTGTAGGTCCATGCACATGCTGAATCAGGTCAAAAGTGTTTAAAACAGTTATAATTTCTTTTGTAGCATTGATTTCTGCATTATCTATGTGAATATTAAAGTCCCCTGCAATAGCAAAACAGTCAAACTCTGAGGAAATCATTGATAACAGTTCTGTAAACTCTTCAATAAAGGCTGGAGAGTATTTTGGAGGGATGTAAATAATGATAAATAGGATGCGTGGAGCAACTTTCAGCACAATCCCTAGATATTCAAAAGACAAGTACTAACCAAATGACACTTACTTGCATTGATAGACATCTTTAAATAGAGCAGCTACACATCCACACATCTCTTAACAGTTCTGCAGACACTCATGAAAGTAAAGTTAGGAGGGGCTGTTTCATTGAGGACTGTTGCACTGCAGCTGACTTCTAGCCATGTTTCGTTTAAAAATATAAAATCCAAGTTGTTTGTGGTGATTAAGTCATTGATCAGAAATTATTTATTTTTTTAGTGAGCGAATATTTAAAAATGCTAACTTCATGGCATTGGTTTTTGTCCCAACAGCAATTTGACGCATAACAGGCCGCAGATTAGATGGGTCAGCCGTACGGCTTGAGAAGGCCTTAGAGTTTCTATCACGTGATAAAACAGAAATAGAGAAAGCTACAGGCACACTGGGTTCCCGCTTGTTCTGTAAACATTTGTGAATGTTGCTGCTATTATAGCGGGGACCCGACACATATCACTGAGAGCTGCTATCAGTTGTTTTTGGTTCACCTACAGCAGATGGAGGGTTTGGGCCCTGGCGTTGTGGCAGCGGCCGGAGAGCTCTCACAGGAGCAGGAAGACGAGCTGGGCCCACAGGCTTTGGTGGTTGTGGGGCCCGCCGTTTTTTAGTTGATATCTGGGGGCTTGCAGCAAAAGAGTGGGAGAGTCTGGTCCCAGCATAAACCAGTTCCTCCATTTTCTGTGAGAAGCTTAGAAGTGGAGATGTTGGAGAGAGGAATAATGTGTCTGGTGAGCGGGGCTCTAGCTCTGTTGTTTCCGGTGGCTGTGATATGTTGTCCTGGCTTCCCTGGCTGTTTTCCAGAAAGTCGTCCTTGGGTGCTGAGTCTTGGAGCTGTTCTGATACGTCACAGTCTGTCTGTGATGAGCTCTGTGGGCAGGGCTCAGCCGGGGTAGTTTCCATGAGCAGTGCTTGTTGTGGCTGCGTGGTGTTATCAGTGTCCTTGTGGGATGTGTCAACCGCATGATGACTCGGAAGCTGATATGAAGTCCTGTGGTCACTCATACTCTGTCCAGGTGTGTGTGTGCCATTCAGGTTGAGTAGTTTGGCACACACTACTGAAGGATGACGGATGGAGAAGTAGATGTTGTCCTTTAGCACTCTTGCACCAAGTTTGTTTAGGTGGAGGCCATCCAGTTTAAACAGTTGTCTATGGCCCCAGAAAAGATTGAAGTTATCGATGAAATTGGCTCCTTTTAAACTGCAGATTCTTTGTAGCCATGTGTTCAGCCCAAGCAAACGTGAAAACATATTAGTTCCCCTTGCTGGGAGTGGTCCACTGATGAATGAATTAACTTTAAGTCTTCGAAGTGTTTCAAAGAGTTCACTGAATTCCTTTTTAAGGAGTTCTGACTGCTCTTTCTGAATATCATTCTTCCCCACATGGATGATGATTCGATTTGCAGTCTTGTGCTTCATTAGAAGTTTCCGAAGTTCCTTTTTCAGATCAGAAATGGTTGCTTGAGGAAGACAGCATGTTGTTGTATTTCTGCTATTGATGTTTCTGATAATGGAGTCGCCCACTATCAGAGTCCTGGGCTCGGCTGCGCTCTGAGCTGAAAGCCGCTGTCTGCTCGACCTTGAGCGTCTGTTAGTAGCGATGTTAGCTGCTGGCTGATCCGATCCATGTTTCAGGCACACTGGGTTCCCGCTTGTTCTGTAAACATTTGTGAATGTTGCTGCTATTATAGCGGGGGCCCGACACATATCACTGAGAGCTGCTATCAGACGTTTTTGGTTCACCTACAGCAGATGGAGGGTTTGGGCCCTGACGTTGTGGCAGGCGGTTGGAGAGCTCTCACAGGAGGAGGAGGACGAGCTGGGCCCACAGGCTTTGGTGGTTGTGGGGCCCGCCGTTTTTTTAGTTGATATCTGGGGGCTTGCAGCAAAAGGTTTCCGAAGTTCCTTTTTCAGATCAGAAATGGTTGCTTGAGGAAGACAGCATGTTGTTGTATTTCTGCTATTGATGTTTCTGATAATGGAGTCGCCCACTATCAGAGTCCTGGGCTCGGCTGCGCTCTGAGCTGAATGCCGCTGTCTGCTCAACCTTGAGCGCCTGTTAGTAGCGATGTTAGTCAGTTTCGGCTTGTTCCTCTACACTTGGTATTAACTGTTGAGATTCACTAGATTCACAGGACTCACTGGCTGTATGCTGAGGGGGTCCGTGATGACAGTCTGCTGAGTGTTCTGCCTGTTTTGGAAGTCCAGCAAGAAACTTTGTTTCAAGATCCGCAATCCTTTGTAGAAGTTTGCAGCAGTTCATGCAGCAAGTAGATTCAACAGGAGGCATTTTCTTTCTCTTCTGTTTGAATGTGGGCAGCTGTGTTTTCCCGTCTCCGGAATGTAAGCTGCTGGCAGTGGGAGGCAAAGTCTTCTTTTTCGTGGTATTATTCCAGTCCCAAAGAGTTTTTAGTTTTAGTGTTTGTGCCAAAAATGTGTTGTTTGAGCACTGTGCTGATCTGCTGAAGTAAAAATCTTAGAAAAATCAGAGAAAAGTACAGAAATAGGGAGCAAAGTGCAGAGCAGTAAGAAAGAACGTCCAAATGGTAGCGAAGCCGGAAGCCATTTACCAAACAAGTATAAGACAAAGAAAGTAATAAACATGGAGATAGGATAATAAGACTGTGCAACTAAAATAAAGAGCCTGAGAGTACAGGGCATTACACAACAATCTTAGAAAGGAGAATATATATATTAAATATTTGAAGGAACAGCAATGTACAAGTGAGGAATATGCTGAGGTATGTACAGAGAAGAATTTAAGTGAAGTACAACAGTGCAGGTTGTTACATAGCAGCAACGAAACCAGAAAGTGCTGTGTGCAGCGACAATGTCAAATAGCGGGTGTGGTGAGTGTGTTAATGAAGTTCTGTAGCTGTGAAGAGGCTGAGTTTAGGAGCCTGATGGCCTGAGAGAAGTAGCCTCTCAGTTTCTCTCAGTTTTGGCTATCAGACTACGGAAGCACTTTCCAGATGGCAGCATGGTGAACAGAAATTTAATAGGGTGATTGGAGTTTTTGATGATCTTTGTGGCTCTATTGTTGCAGCGTCTGAGGTAGATGTCCTGCAGAGAGGGGAGAGCAGACCCTGAGATACGCTCAGCTAAGCACACAACCCTCTGCAGGGCTTTGCAGTCTTGATTGGAGCTGTTCCCATACCACACTGAGATACACTGAGTCAATACACTTTCTATGGCCCCGAAATAAAAAGTTTTCAGGATTGCTGGTGAAACCCTGAATTTCCTCAGCTGTCGTAGATGGTACAGTCTTTGCCTGGCTTTATTCACCTGAGTGTGAATGTGTACAGACCAAGTGAGGTCCTCAAAGATGTGCACTCCAAGGTATTTGAAACTGCACACCCTCTCCACAGGGGTCCCGCCGATCAAGAGAGGGGGGTATAGGTCCTCTGCTGCCTCTTCCTGAAGTCAACAATCAGCTCTTTGGTTTTGCTCACATTCAGTGAGAGACAGTTGTCCTGGCACCATGATGTTAATTTCTCCACCTCATTCAGGTATGCGGTCTCCTTGTTGTTGTATATGAGGCCCAGCACCACAGTATCATCAGAGAATTTGATAATAGAAGTGTAGCTGTGAGAGGACACACAGTCATGTGTGCAGAGAGAGTAGAGCAAGGGACTCAGGACACAGCCCTCTGGGGCTCCTATGTCAGAGTGATGACAATGTCAAGGTGAACTGACCTACTTTCACTACTTGAGGTCTGCTGGTGAGGAAGTCCAGAATCCAGTCGCAGAGTGAAGAATTTAGGCCAAGATCCCTGAGTTTACCGGTTAGCTTGATGGGCACTATTGTAATGAAAGCTGAGCTATAGTCAATAAATAGTAGCCTCACATAGTTCCCATTGTTGCTGTCAATGTGTGTGAGGGAACAGACTGGGAACACAGGGCCTGGCCAAAACAACAAACAAAACAGCAACTAAATACCATAGGGTTGGGTATCGTTTGAATTTGATCAATTCCGATTCCGATTCTGCTTATCGATTCCGATTCTTTTCGATTCCCAGTTTTGATTCCAATGTGATTAAATAATGATATCAAACATTTATCCTGTATCTCTTTTTTGCAAAACCATTTATTGGAGCTGAATACCATGAACAAAAATCTCTTTAAGAGCTGTTTGTGTGCAAAATAGACTAAATTTTATCCAGAATCATGCAGTTCTTTTTTTTCTTTTTCTTTTTTTTCCAATGGAAGTTGTGGTTCTCTCATGATTATGAAGAAAACACATTAGACAGCTAAACAAAATCACATGTAAATTATGAATAAATTATTCAATGACATGCTCAAGATGTACTTGTTTCATTACTGGATGAATCAGCGTTCTTGAACGAATCTCTGGTATGATTCAAAGACCTACATTGTAACACTTTAGAATACCCTATCTCACATAACTAATAACTAATTCACAAGTTCACACTTTCGTATAATTAAATAAAGGTTATGCGTATTTGGCGTGCTGTCCAGGGAGAGGGCTCCGAGCTCAGCAAGACTCCCGAGGTCGGGGCACCCCCCCCCCCTGCCCGGGGGGAGGGGCCCGGGGGC
>NW_015626362.1:46117-46644 GCF_001515625.1 Sinocyclocheilus rhinocerous
GAGTGCTTCTCCCCGTGCTGGGGTAGAACTATGCTGAAGGTGCAGGGTAGGGGTGGCGGAGGGATTCTGAAAGTCGAGAGATAACGTAGGTAGGAAGTACTTGGTTATTTATAGGAGTTTTCTCTTGCACTGATTGGATAAATGGTGTAATCACTAATGATGAACTGGCCGTTTTAATTATCTGTGCGTGCTCCTCCTGAAATTTGTTTATAAACATCACTTCACGAGTTCACACTTTCGTATAATTAAATAAATTGCTGGACGTCCTTTGGTATACGTTTATTGCGGCAGTATCTAGGAAGAAAATTTGGCTTCTGTGGAAGCGTTCCGTGCTGAAAGAGAGAGCTAAAGGCTCCTGCGGGAGACGCGACTATCGCGGCAGTAGAGAAAGATACAGATGAGGCTCCCGCGGGAGCGGCTACTGCTGCGGCAGTACGGAAATACAGAAAAAGGCTCCTGCGGGAGCAGACACTGCTGCGGCAGTAGAGAAATACAGAAAAGGCTCCTGCGGGAGCGGACACTGCTGC
>NW_015626362.1:46898-47375 GCF_001515625.1 Sinocyclocheilus rhinocerous
GCGGGGTGCTGTTGGGATGGCTGGAGTGGGGATGGGCCGTTATAGATGGATTAGGTGATGTTAAAGGGGGTTAGCTATGGTGGGTCAGGAGTTCGAGTGAACAGGGATGGACTGGCGTTAAAGGGGGTCGGCTGATGATGATTCGGTGAGCTTCTTTGATATGGAAGCGGTCTGACCGCACGTAGGTCTTGAAGGTCTCTGGCTTCTGAAGGCTTCTGACAAAATCTGTGTCCTGATGTTGCTACGGGGGGTGGTTCCAAGGCGGGAGTGTTCAGAGGGATAGGTAGGGGCGTGGCGGAAGATAGAGAGAAGGAAGGGCAAGCATGAGAGGGGGAGGAGGAAAGATAGCTGCCAGAACCGCTTGCGGAGGCGTGCTCACGCTTGGGATGGCTCCGGGAGCTATAGCTGAAGAAAGAGGGGGAAAGAGAGGGGGAATGGCGGGCATCGGGGCCTGCGCCATTAGCGGAGGCATGCTCA
>NW_015626362.1:48006-48510 GCF_001515625.1 Sinocyclocheilus rhinocerous
TTTCCTCTCGTTTTGGCCTTCCATCCACACTAAAACAAGGAGTCCAGGAAAACAGAGCTTTTAAAACGCTTTCCAGAGCGGATACATTTGAAAATGCTGTTTTCACGTTGTAGTATGGACTGTGGAAACGGAGGCTTTTGAAAACGATGACGCATGTTTAGTCATGTGACACATTGTACCAGTGTTGCCAGATTGGAAATGTCCAAGTATCGTACCAGAAGCTCAAAATTATCGTATTTGGAAGAAAATTATCGTACACGAGTCAAACGTACAGAATACAGCTATTTATCTAAACCAACAACTTTTTGACACGACCTGCAAATTACCGCAATGGATAACTAGGCATACCGTGTTTACATTGGATGCGAGCAGTGCGACGAAATACTATAGAAACCATTATAATCAGTGACTGTTTGCACTGGATGCGACACGACATGACACATCCCCGACAGTAAACTGATGCCTTGTTCTATTTATCACGTATTAAAATGATTTTTTACACTC
>NW_015626362.1:48620-53415 GCF_001515625.1 Sinocyclocheilus rhinocerous
GTCCAGTGTAGACAGACTTTAGCTGTTAACTCCACATCTGAGCCGCTGTCATCGGAAGCCTGTGTTTTGCCAGATGTTGAGGGTGTTCTTGCCATCATGGACCGCAACATAGTGCTCGTTGACTTTAAAGCAGGGCACCCTCATGCATTCTTAACACACTCTGAGGTGTGCATGAGCTCATTTAGAGTGTCTGTAATGAGCCGATTTTGTGTATGAATATTGAAGCCCTATGACTATGACTACCATCATTTGTTATTGTCATAAAATTATGAAAATATTGTACATTATTGGAATTTATAATTTTTTTTTTTCCCATTATTGATCGTACATCGTACAGTGGACAAAATTATTAGTGATGTGACGTTCGAAGCTTCGTTTTCGCACACAACCACGTGACTGCTTTGTATTCCGATTCAAATAACGTGAACCACTTGCGCAGTTTTAGGTGTCACTCACTTTGAAAAGAATAAATCATAATACAAATAAATATTTGCATGTGTAGTTTTGTGCATGTTCATTTTGTATTAATTCCTGGTTCAGACACTTTAATTCTATGATAATCTTCGGTTATTTTGATCATAACCTATATATGCCTACAGCCTTGCCTATTTTCCGCAAATTTATTCACAGACTCATGTATTCATATTGTGTAATACAATGACTGACATGAAGACTTATTTATATAGACTTCATATTTTCTTTGCTTTAAACAGGTTTTCATAGCACAAACTAATTTATTAGCTGAAACCGTAAAAAAAATGGCTGGGTCGTCTGGGACGCAAAGGCAGCTTTTTCCACCTTTTGACCACAAGATGTCGTTAGTGTGCTAGTCTTGAAAAGCTTCGAGTAATTAACCTTTTTAGATACAGTTGAGGGGAATGCCTCGGTGCTTCACAAAGCTTAATTTTTCCATCACTAAAAATTATCGTACAAATACGATAATTATCGTACGTCTGGCAACACTGCATTGTACCAATAGACACGTTTATTATTACTAAATTAGTAAAGCTAATTTTGCAGTTATGTGCTATTCACTTTCACACTGTTGCTAAAGATATTTACTTTGCACGCTCTTCATATTACAGACCTAAAAAGACGACAGAAAATGTACTCACTTGATTGCTGTCCTGCGGCAAAACACGAGGGCAGTTGCCTTTTAGATCAATTCTGAGTGAGCGCGCCGTGGGCGTGTCAGTAAATGGTGAAATATTTCCGTAAATGAATTTATCCTGCCAGAAGAATTGCATGAAATTTACTATGTCTGTTCCGTCTGCATCATATCAGTGAGGTTTTATACATGCACAGTAAGGCGAAAGTAATGCTTTCAGACATTTCAGTGTGGATGATAAACTTTGGCAAAAACCTTTGCTTCGTGGTTAAAAAATGGCATCAACATCCGTTTATGTAATGACGTTGTTTAACAAACTTTAGCCGCGAAAACCTGCCTTTAGTGACTTCACCTGAAAATTTATTAATTTGCAATACGGCCTGCGCCGTTTGCGGAGGAAGCCTTGAGCTAGCGTCTGCTGAGAGAGCTGGAGGCCCGGCTGCGTACGGCGCTGCGGCCGGAAGAGCCGCGGTGAAAGGCTGAGCCGCAGCCGGAAGCGAGTGAGGCTTTGCTGCTGTGAGATCTGGGGCGCGGACCAGGCTCGTTGAAGGCCTGCTGCTGCTGCGACCCAGCGCTCGAGGAGAGCCAGGTCTTGTGCGGGACGATGGTAGTGTCGAGCAAGGCGAGTCTATTGGCCAGAATGTGTGGCTTGTCGAAAAGAGCAGCGGCCGCGATGAAGCCTGGTGCTCGGCGGCCGTGTCTGGCAGAGAAGGAGTGATAAAAAAAAATCCCCAGTATAGGTCTTTTCGTTGGACGGGAAATTGGGTCTGTGGTAAAAAGGCAAAAGGAGCGAACCGAATGCTGAAAGTCGAGAGATAACGAAGGTAGGACGTACTTGGTTATTTATAGGAGTTTTCTCTTGCGCTGATTGGATAAATGGTGTAATCACTAATGATGAACTGGCCGTGTTAATTATCTGTGCGTGCTCCTCCCGAAATTTGTTTATAAACATCACTAAAGAGTTACTGCAGAACTAATATGTAATTCTTCATTAACACTCAAGTCACTACTATTAACTACTAAGGAATATCTGTTAACTAATCAATATGTAATAGCATTGGTAACACTTTAGAATACTGTATCTTACATAACTAATAACTAATAAGGAGTTACTGCAGAACTAATAGGTGATTCTTCATTAACACTCAAGTCACTACTATTAACTACTAAGGAATATGTGTTAACTAATCAATATGTAATAGCATTTTTTTATTGTGTTAAGTAACAATTAGTTAATCAGTAACTATTCAATTCAGTCATGCCTCCTGAAGAACTACTATTACGTAACTATTAATTCAGCTTCAGAAGGAATAACTATTAAGTAACTACTAATGAACAGTGATGCACAGTATCAGGTTGTGGCCCTTTCTTCTTCTTTAGTACTAATGTTGTTAGCATATATAACAGTAGTAAATTTATCTATTTAAATATTGATTTACATTTGTTCGCATATGCGCCAATTAATGTTTCTGTCTGTGGAGGCCCACGCTATAATGTTGCACTTCTTGCAGCATTAAATCCAGGAGAGAAGACAATTCTAGTGAAAGAGCACACAGAGATTCATGAGTGCACAAGCAGGTCAAAGTTTCTGTGAGTCCAGTTTTGTGCGAGAGAATGGATTGAGATTCCGCATGTAAGCAGAGAGATTCATTGCTTGTGCATTTGATGCACGTTATGATAATGCGCCATCGACAATTTTCATTGAAATAAAGCTGTAGATACCACATTAATGATGTTGATGATAATGTTTTTTTTGTTTTTGAATGTAAGTGTTGTCTGCAACCAGAAGTTTAGGATGGAACCCCATCCCCACTCTAAGTGCCTTGCCAACATGCCTCAGGTATGTTTATGGTTTTATATACATTTTGTGTGTCTGTTTTCCTCAGGATATAGCATCACTATTATAAAGTGATACCAAATGTATTCTGTAAGGCAATGACTGAGGGAAAATGAGAATACAGGGAACCCCTGAGACGTTAATAAAGAATTGCCACATAATTCTCATGGAATTACTTAGAACCTGGAACAGTATTCTAAAGTGAAAACTTAGGGAACCCATTAATAATTAATAAATAATTACCACATCATTCTCAATTAATTACTTAGAACCTGGAACAGTATTCTAAAGTGAAAACATAGGGAACCCATTAATAATTAAAAAAGAATTACCACATCATTCTCAAGGAATTACTTAGAACCTGGAACATTATTCTAAAATGAAAACATAGGGAACCCATTAATAATTAATAAAGAATTACCACATAATTCTCAAGGAATTACTTAGAACCTGGAACAGTATTCTAAAGTGAAAACATAGGGAACCCATTAATAATTAATAAAGAATTACCATATCATTCTCAAGGAATTACTTAGAACCTGGAACAGTATTCTAAAGTGAAAACATAGGGAACCCATTAATGAATGCCCCAGAAGACCATGTGTGTGGTCCATCCCCATCCAAAAAGTCCACTCAATACAAGCCAAGTGTTCCTTCAAAAGCTTCTCAGTCTTGTTGACTCTCAATCTCCATATCTGACTTTTGTATGTAGACCAAGCCTTTTCGATATGTTGTGTGTGCCCTCCATGATTGGGGTTCACAAAGAATCTGCTGTGATTCACAGAGTAAGTGTGAGAAGCATAGCCTTGTCAAAGTTCTGTAGGGTCTCCAATCATCACTTAAAATTTTGGATCCTGGGCGAACATGTCTTCTGATGATGGGAATAAGATACATCACCTTATTCCCATCATCAGAAGACATGTTCGCCCAGGATCCAAAATTTTAAGTGATGATTGGAGACCCTACAGAACTTTGACAAGGCTGTGCTTGAACGCCGTTTTACAAGTCGCAAAATCGGTCGCCGTCTCTGAGCCTTTATGGCCAGCATGCCAAACACCCACTTTTTCGTTTTCCATGTTTCTCCTACTCTTCCACGTGCATACAAGCGGTACAAAAAAATAAAAACATTTAAAAAAACTCACAATAACTGTTTTTTTATGAGTTAATGCATTATCTTTGTGCTTTAAAAATGTTTAACTCTTTCCCCGCCGGAAGTTGCTTTCATCTATAACGATGAACTCTGTTCTTCCACCCATTTTCTGTCCAGTCTTCTTTTTATATCTCTTTATAGCATCTATACAGACCAGTCTAAGCTTTGGACTCATTTTACTCAGGGTTGCTGAACTCCTGGCTATGCCATCCTGCATCATGTCGACCTGTCGCAATCTTAGTCCTTGACAGTATCTGAAAATAAGAGTGAAAATTATTTTTGGAAAATCAATCGGATCATTGCTGTTATGGTGCTTTAAAGGGATAGTTCTAATCTAAAATGAAAATTAACTCATCTTTTACTCATCCTGGTGTTGTTCCAACGCCATATGTCCTTTCTTTTTCGGACCACAAAAAGAAGACATTTTGAAAAGTGGTTCAAAAAAGAAAGAAGGACACATGGCATTGGAACAACAACAGGATGAGTAAAAGATGAGTTAATTTTAATTTTTAGGGTGAACTATCCCTTTAACTAGAGTTTACAGATGCCGCACCGCTTTCTCTCCTTTGCTAAGCAGAAGGGAGGTTTGGCCAGTGTTGTCTGCCATTGCTAAGCAATCATGAGCCGCGTTCTTCCATACAGTAGATATGTACACGTACATATACAGGTGCATCTCAATAAATTAGAATGTCGTGGAAAA
>NW_015626363.1:0-7035 GCF_001515625.1 Sinocyclocheilus rhinocerous
AAAATAATGATCTTTAAAAAAAGCATCATATGACCCCTTTAATGCGTCCATGCCACAGGCTCTGTCATCATATCATGTCATGCATCCAACACATTTATCACTCCACTGAGCAATCACTGGGACCAGAATGAGCTTCATGCAGCACATAATTAGATATGAATGGAACTACTATGAGTTTCTCATTAACTGTCACTGCAGACACGTGCCCTGGCAAGACATTAACCACGCTAACTAAGGACACTTCAGGGAAGGGTGGAAAATAGACAGCCTATAACTACACTTTTAAGACGACAAATTTATCCATAGATGCCAAAGAGAGAATGAAATAAAGAAAAAGAATGTTAATGCATTATTAATGGAATGTTATCATAATTTGGAAGCAGTCATAAAAGGATCAAATAAAAATAACAATCAAATACGATACTAACTGAAAATATTCATTATGAATAATCTTATTTGATTATTAAAAGTTCTTATTTGATCAATTTAAAATTATACCAATTTAATACTTATTAACTCAAAATCATAATGATTAGAAATTTAGACATAGGAATTTCATTAGAACTCCTTTAGGATTTTTTTCAACTGTTCCTGAAATATTAAACGTAAATAAAAGGCACTTATGGATAACAGCAATAAAGAAATACTTTATCAATAAAGGAAAGTGAAGAACATGTCTGGGTCATATTTCACCCCAAAAATAAAAGAAACAAATAAGAAATGATCTTTTGCATACAAAATAAAGCCTTTTTTGCATTGTGACATTATCTGATGCCAATGAAGCACATTTTACTATATATATATATATATATATATATATAATATATAATGAGATGTAAAAAAAGATATCTGGAGTAAAATTTTACAATACTTAAACTATAATAGTATCTCAATGATACTAATACAACCCTGGTATAGATTCTGCATGCATAATTTAAAAGGTGCTTTTTAAGATGCAAAGGGGGACAGAGCATATGAAAAATATAATTGATTATTTATAATCAAAAATGCATGTGAAAAATGCCTAGGACTCAGGAATTTCCAAGTGATCCAGAATAATGAGCAGCATTATGTGAAGGTGATGCCATCTGCTGGTAACTGTGTGTGTGTCTGAGTAATAATGAAGCAGTGTTGAATATGGGCACGTAATTCATTTCAGCTGTAAACTGCAGCTTCTGCTATCTCTCGTTTGTCTGCATTTGGAGATTTAATGCATGAGTACTTTGGAATAACAATAAACAATAAAAGTCTTTAAAAAAACTGGCGTGGGAAACCTGATATATTTGCACCAAAACTGAGTTCAAGCCCCATCAGAACTTTTGAAAATACCACAGTTACTATATTGAAGAATATATGGCTAATTGCTGGAAATTAAGGTTATAAGAAATTGATCATTTTATTTGTGAAAAAAATGAAAAGCTGCTTGTTTGTTATAAACAAATCCATCATCTACGTTGCTTCTGGCCAGAATACAAGTCCATAATCCATAATAACACTTCCTCCAGTGATAAAGTCGCCTGTTGTCTCTCACATCAAAATAGTTCACACCAGTGTTGGGAGTAACGCATTACAAAAGTAATAATATTACAGTAGTATATTACTTTTTGCTGTAACGCAGTAATATAACGCATTACTAATCAAATTTGGGTAATATTATTACTCGTTACAATCTCAGTAACGCAAGTTACAACAACATATTTTAACTCAAAATTAAGTGGTGAATTTACCAACACCGCAAAACAGCACCAGAGAAAAAAATCCCGCGGGTAAAATAGTTTGTCTATTTCCTGATGCTGGAATTAAATGGTTGAGATGACTGCAGAGACGGATTCTACATTTGTGAGATGGACACACTCCTGTTATTTTCAGTTCATCGGAGAAAAGGATAAGAATGCATGGTGCAATATGTGCGAAACCAAACTCCCAACATGGAGAAATAGCACGAGTAAAACCTGGAAACACCTAGACTGGTGCCACTAACACTAAGCTATCGGAGAGAGAGCTGCGGGGTCGGAGAAGAGAAAAAGACGGCGGACGAGCGCAGACAAGCAACAAAAATTACGTTTAACTAAAAATAACAAAATCTGTTTTTGTTAAATCATAGTCTATAGTAGCCTACTGCGTAGTACAATCCGTGTCGATCAGCCTGAGCTCGGGCCAAACACACATTTGCTCATGTGACGAGGATGTTTTTTAAGTGCGTTAAGTAAGCTTGGATTACATAAAGCATTCTAATACATCGCAAATATGGACACATTTAATTGGATTAATGCCGAATGAGAGAGGTAGGCTGCGCGAGAACGCCGTTTGCTTTCAGTTTCGCATTGAATTAGCCTAATTCATTTTGGTTTGTTTAGCAACTTATATTTTTCATTCTTGTTTTCTTCTGAAACCTTTCAAAATTGCCTATAGGCTAGGTGTTGTGTTTATTGTTTGTACATGATAATATTTCGCTTTATTTACCAGTGTTATTTATGAATGTAATAATGCGATTTGTGCTTATATTTTTTAACCTAAACTACAACGTAACATTAATGTAGACCTACATACCGGTATCTAAATATGATTTTATAATTTTATGCCATATAGACCCATCACATTACCCTCCACTGGATGTAGAATGAGCAGCATTAAACTACATTTTGGCATTTTACAATACTTATGTGGATATTTTGGATGAAAGTAACTCAAAAGTAACTCAAAAGTAGTGTAATGCATTACAATTCAGAGACAGTAATATTGTAATGTAACTAATTACTTTCAAAAGACAGTAACTAGTAATATATAATGTATTACATTTTGGAAGTAACTTGCCCAACACTGGTTCACACACATATTGGTTTAGAGCTGTTTTGGCTTGCAAAAGGTGCTTGATCTGTGCAAATTTCTCTCCTGATTCAGACCAGACAGCTTTTTAATTAGAGAAAGCAATGTGATGGATAGAGGACTCCTACAGTATTTTAGCTGAAAGCAACAGATTGAAGTTAAAATGTCTTAATAATGGATTTGTTACTTTACAAGACATTCATTGATGGACTGGAGTGGAGTGGATTACTTGTGGATTATTGTGATGTTTTTATCAGCTGTTTGGACTCTCATTCTGACGGCACCCATTCACTGCAGAGCATCCATTGCTGAGACAGTGATGGAATGCTACATTTCTCCAAACCTGTTCTGATGAAGAAACAAATATTTTGGATGGACTGAAGGAGGGTGAATTTTCAGAAAATAAAAATTTTTGGGTGAACTTTTCCTTTAAGGTGTCATTGTTCTCATGACAGTGAAGCAGATTTCATTACCTTGATGCTTAATTGTCATGTATTTAAACATTAGGGGAAGTCGTGGCCTAATGGTTAGAGAGTCGGACTCGTAACCCAAAGGTTGCAGGTTCATTAAAGCAATTTTTGTGTCTTTGATGCATCATTTTGGGAAATGCATTTAGATGCATTATTGTAGGAGTGTTTGTATGATGTGGCATGTTTCACTCTGAAGGCCCACACGTCTCTGTGGTCTCCATCACACATCATTTACCATACAGGAGGAACTGCCTGAACTTTTATCTTGATGTCAGTTATTCGTGGGTAACTATTTTCACGTCATGTGTGAATTTATTTTTGAATCATTTTTCTCTGACTACACAACCAACATCACTCTAGAGTTAAATAAGAGTCACGTCCCATCAGTGTTTCTGGGTCACAATCAAAATAAACCCAATTCTGTCACATCGCTCGCCATCTGCCATGCAGTAATGTCATGAGACACCTGCTCACACTGTCCTCCTAATGTGTTGTTTTTAATAATGCACAAATATAGACTTCCTGACAGATACTTTTAACTGTTAAATACAGGGTTGTTGGTAACAGTGTTGTTATTTTTTAACTAATAGTAAAATTAACACTATTAACTTTGTTATTTAAAAATGTAAATATCAATCATTTGGTAAATTAGTAATTGAAAAATCACTAATTTGGTAATTGATAATTACAGGGTTTATCATAGCGGCGTTGTTGTTTTTAACTGTATCTCAAATTAATATTATTAAAAATCTGTATTTAAAATATCAGTAATTGAAAAATGGGTAATTCGGTAACTGAAATAAAGCTGAAATAAAATAGATATTAGATGAAAAGCTTAAACTTGAATAAAAATTTGAAACGATGCCTTGGCATGAAGTACTAAAAATACTAAAATTAACTGAAATAATAATTAACTAAAGCTATTTATAAATATTTAAATCAAATCTTACATATTTAATTAAATATTTAAATAATAGGTAAAAACTAACTAAAAATGACAAAAGAAAAAATTTAATTACTAAAACTGAAAATTAAAAAAACGAATTGAAAATATTAATAAATACTATAATAGTGTATAAATAATACTAAAACAATACTCATTGGTAGAAAGCAACCAGCTTAAAATGGCTTAAAAGTATAACACATTTATAACAAATATTTAAGTGTTAATAATTGTCAGTCCAATATTATTTATCTTTACTATCTTCTCTGATAGTAAAAAAAAAGTGAAATTACAATCTGAAATCAAAACATTATAATATACAACACAAAAGTAGGTAACAGTCTAGTGCTTTTGTAGCCTTTTATGATAAAAAAAAAAGCTGTTTGTTGCTAATACATGCCTAGTTTTTTTTTATTTTTTTTATCCTGTTCATAAACTCTAATCCAACTGCAGGAGTTCAACACATCTGGATCCACCAACACGGACACGGGAAAAGCCGGTGGGAGTTTGGAGACCAAGTATAAAATGAAGGATCTGGGATTGAGTTTAAACCAGAAGTGGAACACAGACAACATGCTCACTACAGAAGTGTCTGTGGAAGACCAGGTCTGATCACACTCTCCTCGTGACCTTTGACCCCTATTGAGTTGCATTGAGTATGATCAAAATGGTTTGCTATCATATTCATGATTTGTTGTATCATCTCCTCAGCTCGCACAGGGGTTGAAATTGGCCCTGGATACGTCTGTTGTACCAAACACAGGGTGAGTTGTTAGTATCTGATGCTTGTTTCATGCTTTTGTTTGATGTCTTTGACAGTGTTATTCTCTCTTTAGCAAGAGGAGCGGTAAACTGAAGACCGGCTACAAGCGTGACTTGGTCAATGTGAGCTGCGACATTGATTTCGAGGGTCCGGTTGTGCACTCTGCAGCGGTTCTGGGATACGAAGGCTGGCTCGTGGGCTACCAGATGGCGTTTGACACGGCCAAATCCAAACTGGTGCAAAACAACTTCGCTCTGGGATACAAGGCCGGAGATTTCCAGCTTCACACCGACGTGTAAGAAGCATTGAAAAACAACACAGGAAAATGCTGATCAGTGGATTTTAAGTTGATATTGCAGAAATTGCTATGAAAGCTTGTTTCTTCCACAGGAAAAAATTATAAATAAAGAAGGAAATTACTTTTTTTCACGCAATTCTGAGGTTATATCTCACAATTCTGTCTTTTTTCCTTTTTTTGGGAGATATAAAGTCATAATTGTGAGATATGAACTCGCAAATTCTAAGAAGAAAAGTCATAATTGTGAGTTATAGGCTCGCAATTGTGAGAAAAAAAGTCAGAATTGTGAGATAAGTCGCAATTACTTTTATTTTTCATTCTGTGGCGAAAACAAAAAATCAGAACTGCGAGAAAAAAGTCAGAATTGCAAGTTTATATCTTGCGATTTTACATTTTCGGATTTATTTGTCAGAATATAAGCTCGCAATGAACTTTTTCATATTTTTAAATATGAAATATTTTGATTTAGCTAGCTACGATCCTGCTGGCATTACGGCTGGGTTTAAAATATTGATTTCTCGATTTTAATCAATTCTTATTTTATCGAAACTGATATTCATTCTTAAATCGCAAGAATCTATCTTTTAGTCTATGCTGTCTTCTCCTCCAGCTTTGTCACTTTTGATATGAAACTAAATCTGAGTTTTCAGCTCAGTTACAGTACAAAATAAGCATAAATTTAACATCAGAAACTACGTTAAAAGAAACCAGCTTACCGAAACGAATCACGTCTCATGAAATCACTCAGTGTTTCAACCGCGGAAAGACGTCAGTGAAACAGCTAGTGAACACTGTCACATAATGTTACATAGTTTAGTAAAAAACATTTTGAAGGCATGCTATTGGTTTAATATGTTCTAAGTGTGTCATGTGTCACCAGTAATGACGGAGCTGAGTTCGGAGGATCTGTCTATCAGAAGGTCAGTGATCAGCTGGAGACGGCCGTCACTTTGGCCTGGACTTCAGGCAGCAACAACACGTGCTTCGGAGTTGCTGCAAAGTACCAGCTGGATAAAGATGCCTCGGTGTCTGTAAGTTCACAATCTGAGAAAAGGATAATTCACTTAATATGAATTGAGTTAAGCCAAAAAAGTACTCTATGCAAGTACGCAATCACACATGCAAATTCTTGGCTAATGCATTGCAAGCTTGGGGTTCCGTTGTACATAACAGCAATGCTGAGAATGCAAATGCAGATGTGTGTTGCATTATGATTCGAGTTGTGACCATCATTTGTGTAACTTGAAGCATCTGCGTCCATGTTGTTTTTTTGGATTATTTTCAGGTCTAAATCTGCCCTTACAGGGAAGTTATATTAAATATTCAAAGCTTGGAATGACCAACCTGAGCATGTTTCATTATTTCCTCATAACAGGCCAAAGTGAACAATGCCAGTCTGATTGGAGTTGGTTACACTCAGAGTCTTCGACCCGGTAATCGTGTTATGATTATTGTTTATGATCTCTGGATATGAACAGCATAACACTTCTACATTTCTGCAGTATGCAAACTGCACAGTTTGTGAATTTTCTTTAAGCACCGAATGACATTTGCTAAAATGTTCAATATACAATCAAAGCACCGCAGGGAGTACTTTACCCCAGAGTGCAGTGCATTTCATTTGAAGTGTGAAGAATGAACCAAGAGTGATTTTTAGCATATTCCTTTTTGATTTATTATTCAAGCATACTACTGGAAGTTGAGGCATTATTAAAGGAATGGTTCACCTGAAAAT
>NW_015626363.1:8149-32778 GCF_001515625.1 Sinocyclocheilus rhinocerous
GATAAAAGGCCGGAGATTTCCAGGTTCACACCAACGTGTAAGAAGCATTGAAAAACAACACAGGAAAATGCTGATCAGTGGATTTTAAGTTGATATTGCAGAAATTGCTATGAAAGCTTGTTTCTTCCACAGGAAAAAATTATAAATAAAGAAGGAAATTACTTTTTTTCACGCAATTCTGAGGTTATATCTCACAATTCTGTCTTTTTTCCTTTTTTTGGGAGATATAAAGTCATAATTGTGAGATATGAACTCGCAAATTCTAAGAAGAAAAGTCATAATTGTGAGTTATAGGCTCGCAATTGTGAGAAAAAAAGTCAGAATTGTGAGATAAGTCGCAATTACTTTTATTTTTCATTCTGTGGCGAAAACAAAAAATCAGAACTGCGAGAAA
The DNA here is from genome assembly GCF_001515625.1 of Sinocyclocheilus rhinocerous. Taxonomy (NCBI): domain Eukaryota; kingdom Metazoa; phylum Chordata; class Actinopteri; order Cypriniformes; family Cyprinidae; genus Sinocyclocheilus; species Sinocyclocheilus rhinocerous. Next base: position 8,544 of record NW_015626363.1, read on the forward strand.
AAAGTCAGAATTGCAAGTTTATATCTTGCGATTTTACATTTTCGGATTTATTTGTCAGAATATAAGCTCGCAATGAACTTTTTCATATTTTTAAATATGAAATATTTTGATTTAGCTAGCTACGATCCTGCTGGCATTACGGCTGGGTTTAAAATATTGATTTCTCGATTTTAATCAATTCTTATTTTATCGAAACTGATATTCATTCTTAAATCGCAAGAATCTATCTTTTAGTCTATGCTGTCTTCTCCTCCAGCTTTGTCACTTTTGATATGAAACTAAATCTGAGTTTTCAGCTCAGTTACAGTACAAAATAAGCATAAATTTAACATCAGAAACTACGTTAAAAGAAACCAGCTTACCGAAACGAATCACGTCTCATGAAATCACTCAGTGTTTCAACCGCGGAAAGACGTCAGTGAAACAGCTAGTGAACACTGTCACATAATGTTACATAGTTTAGTAAAAAACATTTTGAAGGCATGCTATTGGTTTAATATGTTCTAAGTGTGTCATGTGTCACCAGTAATGACGGAGCTGAGTTCGGAGGATCTGTCTATCAGAAGGTCAGTGATCAGCTGGAGACGGCCGTCACTTTGGCCTGGACTTCAGGCAGCAACAACACGCGCTTCGGAGTTGCTGCAAAGTACCAGCTGGATAAAGATGCCTCGGTGTCTGTAAGTTCACAATCTGAGAAAAGGATAATTCACTTAATATGAATTGAGTTAAGCCAAAAAAGTACTCTATGCAAGTACGCAATCACACATGCAAATTCTTGGCTAATGCATTGCAAGCTTGGGGTTCCGTTGTACATAACAGCAATGCTGAGAATGCAAATGCAGATGTGTGTTGCATTATGATTCGAGTTGTGACCATCATTTGTGTAACTTGAAGCATCTGCGTCCATGTTGTTTTTTTGGATTATTTTCAGGTCTAAATCTGCCCTTACAGGGAAGTTATATTAAATATTCAAAGCTTGGAATGACCAACCTGAGCATGTTTCATTATTTCCTCATAACAGGCCAAAGTGAACAATGCCAGTCTGATTGGAGTTGGTTACACTCAGAGTCTTCGACCCGGTAATCGTGTTATGATTATTGTTTATGATCTCTGGATATGAACAGCATAACACTTCTACATTTCTGCAGTATGCAAACTGCACAGTTTGTGAATTTTCTTTAAGCACCGAATGACATTTGCTAAAATGTTCAATATACAATCAAAGCACCGCAGGGAGTACTTTACCCCAGAGTGCAGTGCATTTCATTTGAAGTGTGAAGAATGAACCAAGAGTGATTTTTAGCATATTCCTTTTTGATTTATTATTCAAGCATACTACTGGAAGTTGAGGCATTATTAAAGGAATGGTTCACCTGAAAATGAACATTTTCTGAAACTTTTCTCACCCTCGGGAAATCTAAAATGTAGATGAGTTTGTTTCATCAGATTTGGAGAAATGTAGCATTGCATCACTTGCTCACTAATGGATGCTCTGCAGTGAATGGGTGCCGTCAGAATGAGAGTCCAAACAGCTGATAAACACATCACACAGCACTCCAGTCCATCAGTTAATGTCTTGTGAAGCCAAAAGCTGTGTCTGTAAGACATAAATCTATTATTAAGACGGTTTAACGTCAACTGGTTGCTAAAATACGAGTCCAAAATCCATAATAATGTTTTTTTTCAGTGAAAAAGTCATCTCATCTGAATCAGGAGAGAAATATGCACAGATCAAGCACCGTTTACCAAAATCGTTTTCTAAACAAATATGTGGGTGGATTTTAATGTGAGAGGACAACAGGGAATAGACATTTTCACTGGAGGAAGCGTTATTATGGATTATGGCAAATAATCTAGCCAGAAATGATGGTTTGAAAGTAAAAATGCCTTATTGATGGATTTGTTTCGTACAAACAGGCATCTTGCCACTTTATAAGACATTAACTGATGGACTGGAGTGGTGTGGATTATTGTGATGTTTTTATCAGCTGTTTGGACTCTCATTCTGACGGCACCCATTCACTGCAGAGGATCCATTAGTGCGCAAATGATGAAATGCTAAATTTCTCACATCTGTTCACATGAAGAAACAAACTCATCTACATTTTGGATGGCCTAAGGATGAGTAAATGTTCAGGAAAATTCATTTTTGGGCGAATTTTTTTTTTAATTTAAAAAAAAAAATATATAATTAAAATTGATTACAAATGTACTTTTTAAACATTTTTATTTCACTGAATTTTGCATGCAGCAGTGAGATTATGTGACAGCAGTGTCGCATACTACTGTTTAATGGCGTTGATCTTTGCATACGGCATACAATTTGCTAAAAAACATACAAAGTGCTATTTTAAAACTAGTAATTATTAATAAATAGTAAGCAGTATATACTCCACAATATGTAGTACACTAGAATTTCATTCCAGTCATCTTGTGACCAATATTTTAATTCTTTAAGATACTTATTAACCTCTTCGTGCATCTTTTAATGTCTTACATTCTCTTTGTCCCATTGTAAAGGTGTGAAACTCACTCTCTCGGCCTTGATCGATGGAAAAAACTTCAGCACAGGCGGACACAAAGTAGGACTGGGTTTTGAACTGGAAGCGTAGCTGCCGTAGTGCAAAAGACACAGAAGAAGAGAGAGCCGGTCCTCATGTTGTCCCTCCTACAATCACACACTAGCACTCGATGACTAAAAACACTTAGCGGCATGTTGATGGTTTTTGCAAGTCTGTGGGAGCTGAGTGATTCAATCTCAACCGGCCGTAAGACCTGGCCTTCTAAGGGAAATATTTGATGATCACCTGATTTATTTAACGACAGCCGCATATTTACGAAGAGCAAACCAAATTACACAAGTAGCGGTAGATTTGCAAGATTGGAGTGTTTCTCTGGTGATGTCAGTGCATGTTAAGGACTTGTGTTTGATTTATCGCGTCGGTGAGCGAAGGTCTTAAACTTGCATGGTTGTAGTTAAGGTTATTTCTCAGGATGCTGCACTTCTAGGGCTTTAGGCCTCACAGGAAACTGAACAGACAGCATGCGTATTTTTAGAGCTTGCAACACTATCTATTACACACTCATTGATGGTTAGAGAGCAACTCTGTCTTGTGGCAAAATATGCCGCTAGCAAACCATTTCAAAAGTGTTTCGGTGTACAAATGAGCTTTTTGTGCATTGAACTCTTTATGGGCACAGATATGTGTAATGCATTGTACATACCAACTGTTTTTCCATATTACTATTATATATATTGTTATTATATATAATAACTAATTTTACAATCTTGAGGAAGTTGGTCTTTGTGCCTAATTTTTCCAGTGGAAATTTAGGAATTTTAATAAACGAAGAAAAATTGAATGCTGTTTTGTGTTATTTAGAGTTGTGCTTGTTTCATGGACCTGCTTCACAGTACAAGTATGAGGAAAAATACAGTACCATTCAAAAGCCTGGGGTTTGAAAGATTTATTTATTAAATAAATTAATACTTTTATTCAGCAAGGATGCATTAAATCGATCAAAAGTGACAGTAAATACATTCATAAAGTTTCAAAAATGCATTATTCAGATGCAGTTTTTAAGGATCATGTGACACTGAAGACTGGAGTAATGATACTGAAAATTCAGCTTTGATTCACAGGAATAAATTACATTTTAAACTATATTCAAGTAGAAAACAGTTACTTTAAATTGTAATAATATTTCACAATATTAGTGTTTTTACTGTATTTCTTAATCAAATAAATGCAATCTCGGTGAGCAGAAGAGACTTCTTTCAAAAACATTAAAAAAAAAATCTTACGCACCCCAAACTTTGAAACAGTACAGTATAGCATGTTCTTTACAAATATAATGTATAACTGTACAACAAAAGTTTTTTGTTTTTTTTTTACATAGAATGTACAATGAAATGGGGAAAAAATGTGAACCAATAACAATTTCCTCACGTTGACTATCTGCACGGCAGATTTTGTTTCAGAGAAGGTTCACTTTTGCCACAACCTGCCTGCATCCAGTGTGAGAAAATTCCCATTCGCCAACTATATAGTATGATAGTTCTTCCGCAAGCCTTTCTACATGGGATCGATCTGGGTAGAATCCTTCCCTGGACATCTCGTCAATAAAACAATCCATTACGTGGCTCTTCTCCAGAAGCATAAAGGGCAGGAGCTCTGCCTCCAAAAAAAGTATGTGGTATCTTTCAAGGTAGCTACGCAACCAAGGGTTCAGCTCCTGACTCAAGCTCAGACGGCCTGAGACGGCGACGCTGGAGTTGTGCAGAACGAATTTGGTGATGTCTTCATGTCCCAGGTTGCTGATGAAAATGTAGATGGCGTTTAAGTATTCGTTGTTGTTTTTGGGATGAATCAGGTCTTGCAATGTGTCCAGCAACTCCCTGGGCATGTGCTCCACCTCATCGAAGATAAAGACCGGTATCTTCTCCTCTTCCGCAGCCTGAGTGACCATTTCCGAGACGTGAGAGTCCAGAGATTTGGTGCATTGTGGGATATCGTCGTCTGTTGGGCAATGGTGCAGAACGAAGTACTGCATCACCAAGTCCTCGCCAACAACCGAGCGGAAATGCTGAGCCAGTAATCGGCCAACGTGGCTCTTCCCAACTCCAGTGGGTCCATGGAGCGACAACACTAAAGGTTTATTGTGTACATAAGTTGACAAATAATCATGTAAATGACCCAGAAGACTCTCTGCCACTTCCTGTTGGCCAAACACTTCCCTTTTAAGGGTTTTCTCCAGTCCGTCTAGATCATATTTAAGCACATGGTCATCCAAGTTCTCAATGGCATTGTAAACTTGTAGAAATACGATGATGCACAACAAGTAGAGGCAGTTCTTTGCACGGCTTCTCTCTTTTGTGGGTACGGCTCTCAAACTGCTGCTCGGATACAAAACCCGCGCCTTCCTCTTTTTCTTCCGCTTGCGCGGGGAGGCGGGGTTAGAGTTTATGGTGTCTTGAAGATTTTCAAAAGTGAAAACTTTTGGGCTGGTGGACCGTGGAGACATGAAGCTCTGGGATGATGCCGCTGCTATCTCAAGACGCCGTTTTTTGATGGCTTGGTACTTCTGGCGAATGCGCACCATGGCGCGTACGCTTGAGGAGAACTGGGAGAAGCTTCCTGTGCCATTTTCCTTCGTCTCTTTCGGATGGTCTCCTCTCAGCCTGTCACTGGGATTTTGTTCTCCCATCTGTGGAAAGCAATGAAGAAATGTATAAAAGCCAAACATGATAAGAAAGACGAATACATTTGAGTAATTACCATGCTAAGAAATAAAGATTGCATTTCAAAATCCAGTTTTTGATTGATGTTCCAGCAGGGGAATGATAGCAATAACAACTTGACTCGACAACTTTTTGTTCGATATTTTTGCTCAAAAACATAGCACAAAATAAATGAGTACAAATTGAACAATTCTGCTGCTAAAGGTTCTTTATTGGAATCAATGGTTCCATGAAGAAACTTTAAAATTCCATGGAATCTTTCCTTTGGACAAAAGGGTTCATATAGTAGAAAAATAAATACATTCTTTAAACTCTTACAAATAAAGCTTCTTTACTGCCATTGCTGGTTCCTAGAAGAACCTTTTTACTACCATGTAACCTTTCCATTGGACAAAAAGTTCTTTATAGTGGAAAAAGGTTCTTTAGATGATTGAAATGTTCTTCAAACTAAGAAATAAATGGAATTGTTACCAAAGGTTTCTTTGGGATACCCCAAAAATTTTCTTCAATGGCAGGGGTGTCCAATCCTGCTTCCAGAAGGCAAAGTCCAGCTCCAGCACACTTGCCTGGAAGTTTCTAGTGAGTCTGAAGACCTTTATTATCTGGTTCAGGTGTGTTTATTCGGGTTAGAGCTAAATTCTGCAGAACAGTGGCTCTTCAGGAACAGGTTTGGACAGTCCTATTCAATGGCATTACTGCAAAATGCCTTTGAAACCTTTATTTTAAGTGTTCTTGTATGTTTCATTTATCATGCTCACCTCAAAGTGAGCACATTTTCTGTAAAAAAGCCTTTGGTACAAGATGACTAATGTTGTAAACAGCATGCATCATAAACTCAACTTTTTTTCTTGTGAAGCATGTCGCACCTTTATTTTGGTGCATTTAACAGTTTGCATTTTCCATAAAACAGCAAATGCTGGAAGCAAGAATGGAGGTATATGCATTCAGATAACGAACAGCGAGAGGTCATATAGACGTGAATGATTAGCAGCACCAAAGTGCAAATGCAATCTGTTTTTAGCGGCCTGGCCAGTTGCATTGGGGCAGGACCAAACTTGGCACAAAATATATGAGTATTGGATATTTCTGCTTCTTGCATGTTTCGTTTAGCATGCTCACATCAAAGTGAGCGCATTTTCTGTCCTGAATGACCCTGAAAAAGCCTTACAACATGACTGATGTTGTAAACAGCATGCATCATAAACTCAACTTCTCCTTTGTGATGCATGTTGCACCTTTATTTTGGTGCATTTGATAGTTTGCATTTTCCACGAAATAGCTAATGCTGAAAGCAAGAATGGAGGCATATGCATTTAGATAGTGAACAGCGAGCGTGAGGTCATTATAGACATGCATGGTAGCAGCACCAAAGTGCAAATGCAATCTGGTTGGAATTGGATCTTCTGCTTCTTGCATGTTTTGTTTAGCGTGCCCCTCACCTCAAAGTGAGCGCATTTTCTATCCTGAATGATTGTGAAAAGCCCTTGGTACAAGATGGCTTACGTTGTAAACTGCATGCATCATAAACTCAACTTCTCCTTTGTGATGCATGTTGCACCTTAATTTTGGTGCATTTTCCATACAACATCTAATTCTGAAAGCAAGAGGCATATGCATTCAGATAATGAACAGCGAGAGGTCATTATAGACATAATTAGCAGCACCAAAGTGCAAATGCAATCTTGTTTTTCAGCGGCCTGACCAATTGCATTAGGGCAGGACCAAACTTGGCACAAAATAAATGAATATTGGACATTTCTGCTTTTTGCATGTTTCGTTCAGCATACCCACCTCTAAGTGAGCGCATTTTCTGTCCTGAATGACCCTGAAAAGGCCTTTGGTACATGATGACTCATGCATGCTTCATAAACTCAACCTCTGCTTTGTGATGCATGTTGCACCTTTATTTTGGTGCATTTGCCACTGTACAAAACAGCTAATGCTGAAAGCATGAATGGAGGCATGTGCATTTAAATAATCAATGAGAGGTCATTATAAACATGCATGATTTGATAAAAACTTCAGTTTCGAGTTCTGTGTCTGTCCCACTATTTCTGTTCCAAATGCATCTCTTTTTTTTCAACGGCCTGACCAATTGCATTGGGGCAGGACCAAACTTGGCACAAATTGAATGGCCATTGTACATTTCTGCTTCATGCATGTTTCATTTAGCATGCTCACCTCAAAGTAAGCATGCTTTCTGTCCTAAATGTTCCTGACTAACTCTTCAGTGCATCATGATTCATGCTGTAAACAGCATGCATCATAAACTCAACCTCTGCTTTGTGATGCACGTTCCAGTTTGCAATTGCCACAAAACAGCAAGAATAGAAGCATGTTGCGGCAATGTCATTCACTATTTTCAAGCCGTATTCACCTCGCCTGCAGGCTGAAAGACTGGCATCAAAAACTATACACATGCAAATGATACTCCATTTAAACACGTTTCACTTCAACAGAAAACAAAAGAGCTGTTTCAACAAAAGCTATGTTCGTATTGTCTGATTATCAAGTATCAAATGACAAAAACAACAATTCTTGCTCCTAAGAGGCCTCTCCGTTTTCCCCTACAATGAAATTGAATCAGAAACATGAAGCCTATTTGCTTCAAACAAAAAGAATTGACCTTGGAACTCTCGTGAAAGCTTCTCTAAATGTCTGAGGTGCATTTAAACAAAGTTTCTTTGCAAACGGTACGTTCAACATTCCACACATTCTGACTATCCTTCACGAGCCCCTCTGCCAAAGCAGATATGGTTTCCTTCCTGGAAATCCTTTTTCACGCACCCCTTTTTGGAGAACAAGAGCAATAAAAGTGGCCTGTTAAATCATGAGCGTGCGTGACCAGACTGCAAGTCTGACGTTTCCCAGCAGCTTACTCTTTACAGTGGTTTAGCTCAGATGAGGGAAGTTAAGTAAGACTAGACTGAAGTGGTTAAGCTTTATCAGATGCAACAGAAAAACATACAGGAAGACAAATGCAAAACTTGAGAAGGACAAACAGAGTATGTATTCTAAAAACAGAGCTGGCTTACCTTTGGAAAGCACTCTAGTGTGTGGTTTGGAAACCGATTCCTCTAGAAGCTTGGCTGATGAGGAGACGAGAGGAGGTGACTTCCTCACAGCCAGAAGAACATTAACAGGCAGACGTTTGCAGCTCCTCCTCCTATCTGTCCATCCTCTCCTGCAAACCACACCTCCCCCATCACGTACAATGCAAGAAACAGATGCACCTTCTGATGCACCTTTGTGCTTAAAAATAGTCTGTTTGCACTCTGTTGTACGTCATTTGATTCAGACAACGAACTGGGAAATTGATTTAAATGATTGAAGTATTGTGGAAAATGGTCATCATACACAGCTTTTGTTTTATTCTATAAGGAAACCGCATTAATCAACAGAACTAGTCGAATATTTAATCTGTGTTTGCTTACGTAAGCAGTAGAATGTTTATTTAAAGTCTTTTATCTGAATCACTCTGGGGGATTTGATGAGGATTTGTAATGCATAAACCAGTCCAGATGACTAGCTCACGTTGGAGGTTAATGTGAGCTGCTGTCACTGTTGGGAGTTCACAGGGTGGAGTTTGAGCCAGTAGTTTAGAGTTACTGAGAAAATGTTCAGTGGTCTGACAGTGTGTGCAAATATAGCAGCACTTTTACAGCTTGCACCATCATAGATTAGATGGAGCGATGATTTGATGAGAATTTTCACTCACACTCATAAGTGAGCATGTTGTGGTTTTTCCACTGCAAGTCAAACGAAACATATTTAGAATGTTTGGAACATATGTTGCTTATTCGTTTTTTTTATAATGAAGAATTGTTTGTTTATTTGAATAATAAAAAAATAATTTGAGTAATATCTTTATTTTCAATATTTTCATGTACTACTGTGTACTGTGTTGTTGATTAATTATAAAAACCAAACAGACTTTAAAATTATGTTGACTTATGTCTTTTCTAATTAAATCTTGTTATATTATATATATTTAATCCACATTCCCTTGCATAATTGTATCTGTGTATAGACTATTTTGTACAGACATATTTTGTTTTATCTAGTTTGTGTGTATATATAATTTTATTAGTCTTATTTTTCTATATTATTATTACGTTATTCGTTAAGTCTATCTATCTATCTATCTATCTATCTATCACTTCAAGACTAATTATTTGAGTGTGTAATAATGTACTTGGCAATAAATATAATATCATTCTTATTATGAAAATATAATGAATATAATAATTATATCAATTAGAATAATAAAAATATCATGGTGTATATGACGCATATTAAACAATATTACCATTATATTATTCACAAACAGTGGCCATGAAAGGCTCTTATTATGAAGTGTGAAGTAGGGCTTTTGTTTTGAAATTATCCTCGTTCCCGGAAGTAACGCAGTAATTAATTTTTCTTTCTCAAACGTCATTGTTGTTTTCACGCGTTTTCCCTCTAATAATAAACGTAATTCTGTTCAGCGTATATGGCATATATTTCTGAAGAAACCCCGTCAGCACGGGCCCGGTCTCTGGTTTAAAGCCGTGTGTCGGTGTTGTGTCGAGTAGTTGTGTGTCTGGAGCAGTGTAGCAGTGTGTCGGGGCTCGATCCTCTGAACACATGAGTGTGTCTCTGGTTGTGATCAGACTCGAGCTCGCTGATCAGTCTGATTCCCCGCACGGCTTTCAGTACTGCGCCGGTGAGTTTCACTCCTTCACTGTTACAGAACTGACACTGACTTTGTTTACCACGATACAGGATGATAGCCATATTCATATACCATGGTATTATCATCATATTACCATTAGTACAAAAATGTATTATGTTTTTGGACATGCCTCAAGGTACCATAGTATTCTGAACTACCATGTAAATATTATGTTTCCTAAAGTGACATACAGTGACATGGTTTATATGAAAATAGTATTATTAAGGGTAATCATACCTGCATATGCGTTACTTGATTTTCATATAAAATAAATAATAATAATAAACAATATAATTATGTAATTATTTATTATTATTATTATTTTCTGGGTCCCAAGGTTACAGAGCTTGATAAACAAAAGTAAAACACAACATTGAGACAATTCATTAGAACAAACAGGATAATGGAACGATAAAAAATAAAACTGGATAATCAGTAAAATAATAATAATAATAATAATAGTAGTAGTAGTAGTAGTAGTAATAATTATTATTATTGCTAATGGTATTAGATATTTTCTGGGACACATTTTCTGGATAACGAAAACAAATACAGTGAAAAAGTAATCATAAACTGAATAACAATAAAAAATTAAAAACAATAAATAATAATATACTTATTTATTACGTTTTGTTATTATTATTTATTGTTATTATTTTATTATGGTTATGATTATGATTTTTTTTTTATTTTCTGAATAATTCAGTATATCAGTAGCAGTAGAATCACGGACCTGAGCTGAAGGAATAGCAAAGAAACGTATGATTATGGTAAATATCGTGATCATCTGGTTTTGTTAACAGAGAGCATTCATTCACACACTCAGTGTGTTTGAGCTCTGAGCTTGCTTCTAGAATCTCTTTGAGGCCTTTATGTTGAGGCCTGGTGTCACAGCTCACATCTCCTGTGTCCCACAGTTTCAGAGATGTCAGAGGACGAGATGAGAGAGAAAGCGCTGACCTCTGCTAGAGCGACGCTGGGCGGTAAACCGGAGCTGGAGCGAGCGGCCGTCCTCCACCAGCACCTGGGCAGCCGCGTCATGAGCGACATGGTGATCGAGACCTTCCAGCCCAGCGCAGGTCTGCAGCGCCGCAGTGCAGTTACTCTCTTTCATCTGACACTCGTTTAACCCCTGATGAGTAAACGCACTGTGTTTTTCCATCAGGAGCCGAGGACGGTAAAGAAGATCTGAAGTCCACAGCCGACATAAACGGAGAAGTCAACGATCAAACGGACGAGAGTGTGACTCCAGACTCTCCCTCCAAACAGCTGCCGGATCAGATCTCATTCTTCAGCGGAAACCCGTCAGTGGAGATCGTCCACGGCATCATGCACCTCTACAAAACTAAGTTAGTGCTGTCTGTCTGTCTGTCTGTCTGTCTGTCTGTCTATCTATCTATCTATCTATCTATCTATCTATCTATCTATCTATCTATCTATCTATCTATCTATCTATCTATCTATCTATCTATCTATCTATCTATCTATCTATCTATCTATCTATCTATCTATCTATCTATCTATCTATCTATCTATCTATCTATCTATCTATCTATCTATCTATCTATCTATCTATCTATCTATCTATCTATCTATCTATCTATCTATCTATCTATCTATCTATCTATCTATCTATCTATCTATCTATCTATCTATCTATCTATCTATCTATCTATCTATCTATCTATCTATCTATCTATCTATCTATCTATCTATCTATCTATCTATCTATCTATCTATCTATCTATCTATCTATCTATCTATCTATCTATCTGTCTGTCGTTCTATCTATCTGTCATTCTATCGTTCTATCATTCTATCTGTCTATCTCTCCAATTTAATTTGAGTGATCTTTTTTGCATATTAATAATCAATATGAATTGGTCTAATTATGCCCTACATGCGTTATTGGGTGTTCTCCTTTGTAATTTTAGAATGAGTTTGCAGAATTCTGATTTATAATATATTCCATTGTGCCAAATAGAATCAAATGCTTTTTTTGAAATAGACAAAGCATGCAAATATTTTTCCATTTTTGTTCTGTTTGATGTGTTTATTGATTAGCCTGTGTAGAGTGTGAATGTGGTCAGCATTTCTGTGATTTGGAAGGAAGCCATTCTGACTCAGGACCAGAGTATGTGAGCAGAGCGGTGTGATTTTGAAGGGAGCGAGGAGCAGATTTTTAAAAAAGTCTTAGCATTGTGGTTTTCACTCGCTCCATCACGAGTACAATTCATACCAACAGCCCATAATATTGAAACCTGCATATAAACTGCACATTTAGCAAGAATTCACATGTTAAACATATATTTAGCTAGCTTGATACAGATGGATCACTCAAATCAGAAAGAATGTGAAGGTTATGATGACGGCAATGGACATGAGCAGGTTAGTTCTCAAGGAATTTGTTCGTTCCTTCTAGATACTGAATATTGTTTGGTAAGAGCATGATTTAAACAGCACTTACAGCACTTATTCACATGCAATCGCTCTCTCAATAATGCAATCAAACAAATGTAATACAGTGCTGTTTCATCTGTATCCGATTTAGAATGAGTAGAAATCTGTAAGAAATGCAGCGATCCGTAGATAAAATAGGCTAACTGACGAAAACGTAGGTTATTTTCATCCTTCACAAACAAAATTTGTACTGCAATAAGCAGCAATGATACCTTCTAATTAGGGCTGCACAATTAATCGAATTTCAAATCGTGATTCCAATTACGGATGCCACGGATGTTTATCTTAAGGGATTTTTCCATTGTTTTAATTTTAGTTTTAGCATAACATTATAATACCATGTATATTTTAACTTTTTTTTATGTAAAGAAGAAACCAAACCAATGTATAGTTGACATTTGAGGCTTAATGCTATAAAAGGCAATAAAAGTTTTTCAGTTAGTGTTTTCAGCTTATTTTCATATAAAAATATGGCATGCAGTTTCTTCAAACAATGGTATAAAGCTATTCAAAACATCAATTGTGATAATCGTAATAAATAATTGCAATTATAATTTCAAGGGAATAATCGACAATTATGATTTTTGTCATAATCGTGCAGCCCTACTTCTAATGCAGACAACCATGCAATAAGCTTGGCATGTGGTAGGAAAAAAGTTTGCACACTAGTGTTCCAATAAGCCACTTTAAAACTACTCTGCTAGTATTTATTTATTTTTTTTTCTTTTAATTTATTTTACGAACAGCACTTCTGTGATATTTCAAAACATACTGAAATACTTGGGGAAATTGTTGCCGCTCCACTCCGCTCATATACTCTGCTCAGAACAGTGTGTCTGTTAAGGAAGTTTACAATTCTATTGCTTAAAATACTGCTAAAACACTAAATACAATTTTTGTTCACACAAAAGATTTGTTACATTCTTGGCTTTTGAGTTTATTTTTGTCAATTTTTCTTACGTAATTGGGAAATGAAGTTGGCTTTGATTATTTTTAATGGTGTTTTTAGTTTATAAAAAGACTTTGTATAATCTAATTATATTTGTCATTGAGTTGGTTTGCTGGGATTTCTTTATATACATTTTCTAAATGTTATTTACTAGTATGTGTAGTATGTCCAAAAAACATGGAATTTGTGGAATTAGAACAACAGACACTTTTGTTGCATTGTTGATTTGAGCCGTCAGTCTTGTTTTGTGTGTTGACAGTAAGATGACGTCGCTCACAGAGGACGTGCGGCGCAGCGCGATGCTGTGCATCCTCACCGTACCCACCACCATGACCAGCCACGACCTCATGAAGTTTGTGGCCCCCTTCAATGACGTCATGGAGCACATGAAGATCATCCGGGACTCCATGCCCAACCAGTACATGGTGCTGGTAAAGTTCAGGAGTCAGGTCAGTTACCTATCCAGATACAAGAACAATGACAATGAATGAACTGAAATTTGATTGGGCAGGATCTAAAAAGTGCCCAGTCTGTCTAATCCTCACTAATTTGGTTTATAACACAGTTCTTCAGAAAAAAAACCTTCATGCATTTTCTGGTAAAGACTCATTAATTTCTGCCTGCAGCTATACTTTTCACAAGAAGTTGATTTGCCTCAGATTCTGACACATTTTGCCACATGATTTGCAAAATAAACTCATGCAAATTAGCCTGCTGAAGTTTTTTTGATGTTCAGTATTTTATGAATGGACGGTCATTGTGTTTTTTTCGTTTCTTTAGGCCGATGCTGACAGCTTCTACACAACATGTAACGGCCGTCAGTTCAACTCCATTGAGGATGCTGTCTGCCAGTTAGTCTATGTGGAGAGAGCGGAAGTCATCAAATCTGAAGAGGTAAGGCTAAAGAGCTTTTAGTTATTAGTGTTTACTAAAGCAAATATCTAATATGTGACCATGGACCACAAGTCTTAAGTGTCAATTTTTTGAAATTGAGATGTATACATCATCTGAAAGCTGAATAAATAAGCTTTCCATTGATGTATGGTTTATTAGGATCGGACAATATTTGGTCGAGATACAACAACTATACAACTACAATCTGGAATCTGAGGGTGCAAAAAAATCAAAATATTGAGAAAATCACCTTTAAAGTTGTCCAAATGAAGTTCTTAGCAATGCATATTAGTAGTCAAAAATTAAGTTTTGATATATTTATGGTAGGAAATTTACAAAATATCTTCATGGAACATGATCTTTACTTAATATTCTAATGATTTTTGGGATAAAAGGAAAATCGATAATTTTGACCCATATAATGTATTTTTGGCTATTTCTACAAACATGCCCGTTCTACTTAAGACTGGTTTTGTGGTCCAGGGTCACATATGACTTGAACAAACCACCAATGATGCTTCTGAAATCACATATTGTCAAAAGTACAGAACGCGATACCAGTCAGTACTGTAATTTTAAAAACATCCATTTCCAGTTAACATTTGAGCGCTGTTGAGCCGATTCTTAAACGCAGCGGGTTGGCCAATTTGTTCACAAGCTTAACAGATATGACTGTGAATTGCTACAATGATCATCGCTTCATGCTCTTCACCGAGCGCTCGCACAGGAGCATTTAAAAGCCGCGTTTATCAGCAGATCCCTAATATATCTGCACGTAGACCGATCTGCTGATAAACAATTGTAGTACCTACTAGACAATAGTGTTGTCAGAAGTACCGACTGGTAATTGGTTTTAAAGTATATAATATTGACGGCTAGCAGTTGAAATGGATACTGCAGTCCAAATTCAAAATATTGGAGAGAGTTGTTTTTCCCACTCCTCCTCAGACACGACACTCATGCGGGTTGCCAGACAAGCAACAGAATAAGTGAAACTGACACGACGTGCCACAACAGCTGAAGTCTGTCTACACTGGACGCAACAAAGCCACCATAAAAAATCCATTGTAAACAGCATCACTGATTATAATGGGTTCTATAGTATTTTGTCGCGCCACGTCCAGTGTAGACAGGGTGTTACTATGTAAGTTGATGAGTTGATTTTTCTGAGTTTTAATATTCCTCTGGTCATCGAGCCTTTTAGATGGATGCCGAGGCTTTTTAGGTCGGGTAGAATCTGCAATCTCTGATTCAGCTAATTTGCTGGCTTCCATGGATTCAATACACATGTCAAAATACTATTGGGTAAATTGGCAGTGGGTGGAGTCACACAGACCAAAACAAAAACAGTCATTCCGACACGAAACACATTTAAAAGCAGAATAACTGGCTGTAGTGTTGTTTTTCGGAGAAACAAGTATGTTGACTTAACATGTTTCTTAAATATCTGCAAACATATTATGGTGTTTTTATGCTTTAGCACAGTCAGAAAAATTACATAAAGCCCCTTTAACAACCGTTACAAAGTATAAATCCTTTCCTGTGTCCTCATGGGATAGTAAAGCGTCCATCGAATGAATCAACAGAAGTAGTAAAGCATCAGGGGATTTTTTGCCTACTGTTTGCGAATACTATGAATTCGGACTACTCTTTTAGCATACTGTTTTTCACCTAAAAAATGACATGCACTGAATGTAGTTCTGTTCACTTAAATCGTATTTTAAAGTTTTTATTTTAAATTTGATATTTAAAGCATTTTAATTTGTGTTTTACATTTAATTATTAACAGTAAGTTATAAAAAAAAATTATTATTACTAAAGCAAGCAATTATTATGAACAAACCAATAACACTAAGTGTTAAAATTCTTGGCAACCACCCAAACATTTCAACATATTTAAAGTACACAGAACAACCACATAGCAAAACATTTTAATTTATGTTTTAGATTTAACAATAAGTTCTAAAATTAAATCATAAAATCATATTATTATCATTACTGAAGCAAGCAGCTACTATGATTTGAACAAACGACTCTAAGTTCTTGGCAACGTAACACTATTTTAGACCGATGCATTGCTTGAGTGACCAGGATTAACCTGTTTTGTTGTTGACTAGCTGTATTTGTTTAAACACACACACACATGTCATGTTTCCAGCACTGATTTACATGCATAACAACAGCTGCAGTGTTCTGGAATGTGTGAATGATCTCAAACTCTTCATTATAAACAGGGGGCCAGTTTACCTGTGATGGATCTGACTGAGCTGCCCAAGTGCACCGTGTGTTTGGAGCGCATGGACGAGTCCGTCAACGGCGTGTTGACCACCCTGTGCAACCACAGCTTTCACAGCCAGTGTCTGCAGAGATGGGAGGATGCATCGTGAGTGCTGTCATTCACAACCAAAGCGCTTCGATTCAACATGCAATCAAAATGACTTACTTTCTCATCATTTTAATGATTAAACAACAAATAGCTTTGCTGGTGATATATCCAAGGCTGTGTGGGCTAGGAAAATATATATTAAATAGTAATATTAATTTTAATCCTACTGGAAAAAGTTCAAGTCTGACCCTACCCTAATTATAATATAGTTATTATTGACTTTATTATATTATAATTTGATATTTAAATCATTTTAATTGGTTTTACATTTAATTATAAACAATAAGTTGTAAGTGTGTGTATATATATATATATATATATATAAGGGATATGCCGGTATCAAATTTTCATGTTGCGATTAATTGCTAATGCTGTTAGTTAATATTTTTTTAGTTCATTTTGTTCATGCTTGGCAAATTTCATCCACACCCTCGTGTGACATTCTTCTCTCATGACGCATCAGTGCATGACACTGTATTTGTGCTCATATTTTGCTCTCATCTGTTATTTACGTGCGTCACTTTTAACCTTTTTGTCCCGATTCTTCATTGACGTGATACAGGTTTGCTGGGCTGTTTTCTATTCTTGCTGTTGTGTTTGTGTTTAATTGTCATAGCTGACCTCTGACCTGCGAGATGAACGTCACAGTGTCATGTTTCATGCGCACAATGGGAGTGCAAACCACTTTTGCTGAGATGGTTTCAGGTTTAAGTGTTTACACACATGAATTTGGCACGTGTGATGCATTTTTGTGACAAATGTCTGAGTGAACCGATATTCAGTGGGAAATTTTGTAGGGTGGGACTTTATTTTATTCATCAGGATTTGATTGGGCATGAAAAATAGGTCATGATATTATTAGTGGAGTTTGCTAATGCATGCATCACTATTGCTAACGCTCATACTATGAGCTAGTGATTTGAACAGACTGCTAACTCAAACTGTGACTCATAAATATTAGATTTAGACTGAAGACGGGACATTTATGAAGAAAGTAAATGGTCTTTTTGACGTCACATTGGAATAGTTTACCCAAAAATGAACAGTTGCTGAAAATGTCCTCACCCTCAGGCCATCCAAGAGGTGGATGAGTTTGTTTTTCATCAGATTTGGAGAAATGTAGCATTACATGTCTTGCTCACCAATGGATGCTCTGCAGTGAATGGGTGCCGTCAGAATGAGAGTCCAAACAGCTGATAAAAACATCACAATAATCCACAAGTAAGCCACACCACTCCAGTCCATCAATTAATGTCGTGTGAAGGGAACAGCTGCGTGTTTGTAAGAAACAAACCCATCATTAAAATGTTTTTAACTTTAAACCATTGTTTCAGGCTAAAATATAAGTCCTCTATCCATAATAACGCTTCCTCCAGTGCATCTTTTCTGAATCCGGAAAGAAATCTGCACAGATCAAGCACCGTTTACAGTCCAAAATAACTCTAAACAAATATGTGGCTGGATTTTGATGTGAGAGACAACAGGAGATGGACTTTTACACCAGAGGAAGCGTTATTATGGACTTAAGTTAAAGATGGTTTAATGATGGATTTGTTTCTTACAAACACGCATGTTTTTGGCTTCACAAGACATTAACTGATGGACTGGAGTGGTGTGGATTACTTGTGGATTATTGTGATGCTTTTATCAGCTGTTTGGACTCTCATTCTGACGGCACCCATTCACTGCAGAGCATCCATTGGTGAGCAAGTGATGCAATGCTACATTTCTCCAAACCTGATGAAGAAACAAACTCATCTACATCTTGGATGGCCTGAGGATGTGTAAATATTCAACAAATTTTCACTATTCCTTTAAGAGCACTAACAGTGTGCACTTCTTCTGCAGGTGTCCGGTGTGCAGATACTGTCAGACTCCTGAACCAGTGGAGGAGAACAAGTGTTTTGAGTGTGGAGTCCAAGAGGTAAACAACTAATTGACTAACTGCACACGGAAAACATCATTGTAGTAATGAATAACACATTTCTTTGGACAAAACACATCTGAAAAATAGAACAGGACACAGTGATCTGCTGCGAGACAGCCCCATGACCCAGGTTATCCTAAACATGTAATATAATTATTTAATAAATTTTTGCACATCATGTATAACATATATCCTACATAGATATATGTTTCAGTTTGTACGCTGTATGGATTCAGTAACTTACATTACATGATATTTTAGACATATTTGTCATGTGTCATAGAATCTGTGGATCTGTCTCATCTGCGGTCACATCGGCTGCGGACGCTATGTTAGTCGTCATGCCTACAAGCACTTTGAGGAAACGCAGCACACTTACGCCATGCAGCTGACCAATCACAGGGTCTGGGACTACGCTGGAGGTGTGTGACGTCATAGCAATGCAGAAAAATGCTAAAAAACAAACAAAGATCATGTAGAATACAGCTGATGTGCAGTCACATGCTTGAAAATAACGGTTAAATATTTTCACTGAAATATGAACTTCTCTGGTAATTAATATGAAATATTAATATAAAATCCTGTCCTGCATTATTTACATTTACATTTAGTCATTTAGCAGACGCTTTTATCCAAAGAGACTTACAAATGAGGACAATGGAAGCAATCAAAATCAACAAAAGAGCAATGATACGCAAGTGCTATAACCAGTCTCAGTTAACTTAACGCAGTACACGTAGCAAGGTTTTTTTTTGTTAATTATATAATAGATAAAAAGAAAATGGATAGAATAGAGAAAGCTAGTGTTACAGGTCTTTTTAAAAAAAAATTTTTTTTTAAAATATTTGTTAATTAAAAAATGTATATTATTGCTGATTATTAATATTAACATTTCACTCAGAAATATGTCAAATTATGGATTGTTATATATGGATCATTATCATGTTTCACATCTTTAAACACTTGTCCAATTCAGCGTTATTTTAGTATTATTAATATACTATTATAGTTTTTTTGAATATTTTTAAATTGAATTTTAATATTTTTGGTTTTCATTTACATTTGAATTATAGTAAAAAAAAATGTGTGTGCTTTTGCCATTTTTATTCTTTTTTTTTTTTAAATTAGACTATATAGTTTTTATTATTTTTACTTTTTCAGTTTTATTTCTTAGTTATTTAGTTTTAGTTATTTTAAGTTTCGTTAAACTAAAATGAAAAATTATGCCTTGGCAAATAACTGAAATAAATAAGTTTAAGATTTTTATATTTTAGTTCAGTTAACATTTATTTTATTTCAAGTAATGAATTTTTTTTGTTTTTTTCAATTGTAGCTTTATTTAATGATAATAACCCTGGTCCAAGCAGATTAGCCAGAGCCATCTGCAACCTTTTAAATTACAACCTTCTTAAAATTTGAAATTTACATTTTTTTTTTTAACTGGATAAAATCAAGTTTTCCCCTACAATATTTATTGTTGAATAATCTTGTTAATATTTCACTCCAAAAATTATGCAGGTTAAATGCATTGAATGTTTTTTTTTTTTTTTTTCATGTTTGAATGTTTTAATTTTAAATTTCATTTTTGAAACAGTTTATATTGAAAATTGTTTGTAACAATTTTGACTGAGTCTTTGCCCTTATGTTGATCAGATAACTACGTTCATCGGCTTGTTGCCAGTAAAACCGACGGGAAGATGGTGCAGTACGAGTGTGAGGGCGACACATGTCAGGATGAGAAGATCGATGCGCTGCAGCTCGAGGTGTCTGTGTGTGTGTGTGTGTGTGGGGGAGATTTGCTTTGTGTTAGATACTCTGCCATCATCTTATATTTTGTTTGACAAATCTTTTTCCTACAGTATTCATATTTATTAACCAGCCAGCTGGAGTCTCAGCGCATTTACTGGGAGAATAAAATAGTTCATCTGGAGAAAGACACAGCGGAGGAGGTGAGAACCGCACAGTTTACTTGAACAAATCCATAAGAGCATTATGTTTAAGATCATAATAATCTGCTATATCTCATATTAACATCAGTGATCCAGCTTCTTTATGTTTGTGTGGGTTTCAGGTCAACAACATGAAGGCCAAATTCAAGGAGACGATTGACAAGTGTGACAGTTTGGAGCGGAAACTCAACGAACTCGTCAAAGAAAAACAATCCATTGAAAAGAAGTACAAATGACATTATCTTTTAAATGAATTTTTCATAATCATCAAATGAAACATTTGGGTCTCTTTACAATAGCTGTTCACTATAGGCCAGACAAAATTACCATGATAACAGGGTTATTACAGTTAACAAACTATAAATAACAGTCTTACTTGAAATAAAATAAACTAATAAGTGAAATAAAATTCACATTTTTTTTTACTTGTTATTTCAGCTAGTAGACAGGGCAAAATTTCTCATTTTCATTTAGTTTATTAAAATAATGTACTAAAATAAAATAAAAAAATTTATAGAAATTATACAGACATTAAAAAATGACAAAACAGCTAAACTAAAATAGCTGTTCACTATAGGCCAGACAAAATTACCATGATAACAGGGTTATATCAGTTAACTAAAACTATAAATAACAGTCTTACTTGAAATAAAATAAACTAATAAGTTAAATAAAATTCACATTTTTTTTTACTTGTTATTTCAGCTAGTAGACAGGGCAAAATTTCTCATTTTCATTTAGTTTATTAAAATAATGTACTAAAATAAAATAAAAAAATTTATAGAAATTATACAGACATTAAAAAATGACAAAACAGCTAAACTAAATGAATTAAATTAAAATGAAGAGAAAATATGAAAAAAAAAAAACATTTTAAAATTTATTTAAAAAAAACTATAATCGTATATGAATGATAATAAAATAACACTGCATGGTAAAATAAAATATAATTTCGTTAAGTTAATGTTTGTACATCAAATGTAAGTTAATATAAATAAAACATAAATAAAATATTAATAATATAAAATATTAATAAATTAGAATTTTTGTGATTTTCTTTTTCTTTAAAGTACTGGCTGTAGTTATTGCAGTGTATTTATTGGTAGTAAATATTGTTCTTTGAAGGAAATTACATTTTTTGAAAGGTAGTTGCTTATTGCTGGAAAAAAATGCCTTTTTTTAAAATAGTAATACACTGTTTACACAGTCTTTTGTGCTGTTTTCTGCAGATGTTCACAGCTGAACAACAAAGTGGTGAAGCTCAGTCAAGAGCTGCGGGAGGAGCAGGAGATGAACCGATGCCTGCGAGCCAATCAGACGCAGCTCCAGGCGCAGCTGCAGGAGGAGGAGAGGCGGGCTCACGAGGCGGCGGCCAATAAAGACGGCCAGATCGCCGAGCTGCAGGAGCAGCTGCGAGACGTCATGTTCTACCTGGAGACACAGCAGCAGATCGACCGCATGCCGGCAGACGCCCGGCAAGAGATCCAAGAGGGTCAGATCAACATCGCTGCGGCCCCACAGCCCGGGCCCTCGGCCCACGGCCCCGGCAAACTGAGCGGCCGCAAGGGACGATCCAAGAGGGGAAAGTAGCAAAAGACGTTGTGTTTAGTATATTCAGTGCTTAACGGATGGCAGAAATGTTGCACAGGAAATGAGGAAGTTTGAATAATCACCCTTCCTCATGGTAGAAGCTCTAATATATCACGATTTGTTCGCACGAGGACACCAGTTCCGCTTAGAAATGTAGCTCAACCGGTTTCATATGAAAACAAAGTGCTGTTCTTGTTGCACAATTTTATTTTCCGTATGTTTTTAGTGTCCTCATAGTTGGAAGAAGTCAGTTTTTGATTTACTTTATGTTTGTGGAAATGATTGGATATTGCTTTCTGCAATTCTGACAGAAGAATCCCACAAAAACACGTTTGTGTCATGTTTCGCTTGGAGAGAAAAAAAAAAAATTATATTTTGCTGTAATGCATCTGGATGTTTTTTTTTTTTTTGTAAACTCATTTCTGCTTTTATTCTCAGAATTCTGAGTTTATCTCACAAATCTGTTTTTTTTTTGTTACCCCCACCATGGAATATAAAAATAAAGTAATTGTGACTTTGGTAAAAATTGTCAGAATTGTGAGATATACACTTGCAGTTCTCAGGAAAAAGTCAGAATTGCAAGATATAGACTCAAATCACAATTCTGACATTTTTCTCTGAATTCAAGGTTTACCTCTTGCAATTTTTAAAAAAATTTTTTGTAAAAATAAATAAATATATAAATACATACATATATAAATAGCTGAATCGGGCTTCCAAACTAATAAGTACAATAAATACTACTAAATACTTACATTTACACTACAACTTAAATAATATACCATATTTTTTGCATTATAGTAATTGAAAAAATGCTTTTACACTGAAAATTGGGGTGATGCATGTAGGCTTCATGTTTCAATAGGCTGCATATTCTTCATTTTTCTTTGCATCAGGCTAAAATCTGACATTTTTGCTGAGATTCACCTCATTGTGAGCTGTATTCTGATCGCAGGTCACAGGTGTGCTCCTGTAACTCACAATCACAAAGACTTGATGCACAGAAAGGCGCTTTTGTGGTGAAAGGGCTCGTCACACTGCACAAAATCGTGTGGCTTTTGTCGTGTCTCATTCTCTAACACATCCACCCACTTATTTTTAGTAAGTTATACACAGTCACTCTTTGTATTGAGACATTTCTCTGGTTTCCACACCCTTCTCGTCGGTTACAGATGCGTGGGATTGCTGGAGGCTATTATTAACTTTTGACAAGAAAACAAACCGCAAGCATTTAAACACCCTTAAAATGTGTGTGATTGTCAAACTGTTAAAGCTACAAATAAAAGTTATTCTGAGGCAACTTCACTAGCAAAGAGCTACTAGAGAAAGTAAGCAAAAAGGCGCAAGGGTTAAAAAAAAGTAATATTAACAATTACTTAGTAATATTAAGTAATAACAGGCATTTTTACTCACTTATATCATCAGGTCCGTTTAAAACAGCAGGCCGTTAGTCTTCGGTTCGCCGAATAAACTACTTTTGTGAGAAAACGGCTTGTTGGTTAATAAACTGACAGCCTGTCCGCTAATCTTTAACGCGTTTGACTTTTTTTTTTTTTGGGAGTGAGCTATATTTGGAGTTTACCACGAAACAAAAAAAAACCGTCACTGAGAAGTCCTAAAACTCAGAATGCGACTGATTCAGGTAAGTATAAATGATATAATAATAATAATGTTATATATTAATATAATTATACACTTTTAAATGTATTTTCTTAAATATTATACATTTATATAAAATAAAAAATATTTGAAGAATTTGAAGAAATTACATCAAAGCAATTCAATTACTTGATTATAACTAGTATATACATTTAAATTTAGTTAAATTTTTTATATAACATTTAAATTATATAAAATGTAAAATTTTAATTATTTAAGACATTTATGTCAAAATCCTGCAGCCTATTAAAATACAAAAGCAAACCAATATTTTAAGATCAAATCATTTTTAAGGTCAACATTAAATAATGCAATGTTAAATCATTCACAATGAAACCAGCAACATGTTTAAAGGGGTCATATGATGCTGCTAAAAAGAACATTATTTTGTGTATTTGGTGTAATGAAATGTGTTTATGCGGTTTAAAGTTAAAAAAACATTATTTTCCACATACTGTACATTAT
>NW_015626363.1:32794-33886 GCF_001515625.1 Sinocyclocheilus rhinocerous
CTTTATGCACCAAGAGCTTGTAACACTCCAAAGAGAAAGGAAAAAATGAAATCGCATCATATGACCCCTTTAAAGTAAATCTTTTGATTTCATGTCGACTTTACAGATAAAGCAAGCTGCGTGAATGCAAAAAAATAAAAAATTCAAAAGCAGGCAACAGCATGTGGAACATTTACTTTTTATTTTAAAAAAACTCCTTTTCACATTCCAGTGTTTTTGTTTGTGTTTTCTCGATTTCCCTAACAAAAGAATTCATCAGGCGACACACTTCCAGCCACCTCTTGACCTCCTCCGTCCAGAAGCGCCTGTGCTCCTCGAGCTTTGTGACGGTGAGGACGCCAAACGAGCCCCAGTCCCGGAGCGACGCAAGAACAGCCGCTCGTTGCACAACCTGTCCTGCATCAAAATAAAAAAAGAGAAAAGCGTCTTTCCACCCTCCCCGAGCAGGTATAAAGCGGTGAAAGCCCGTAGTAGATTGCAGCACACCGGACAACACATGCTAGAAACAGGATTCATAACGGTGCTCGAAAACATTGTAAACAAGTTGCACTTCCCGGCAGACATCAACAAATCAGTCGTATAAAAACCTACCTTCGACTCTACTGCGACGTTAAGGGATTATTTCACCCCAAAATGAACATTCTGTCAATTTACTCACCCTCGTGCCATTCCAAACCCGTAAGAAATTGGTTCGGAACACAAATTAAGATATTTTTAATCAAATCTGAGATGTTTAAGTCCATCCTTGAAAGTCTGAAGTATGGAAGCCCGTTTCCGCCACTGAAAAAAAAAAAAAAAAAAAAAAATGCAATTCTGACTTTTTTTCCTCACAATTCTGACTTTTTTTTCTCGCAATTCTGACTTTTTCTCGCAATTCTGACTTTTTGGGGGGAAAAAAGACTGATATGTTCTCAGAATTGCGATTTTATATCACAATTCTGACTTTTTTTCTCGCAATTCTGACTTTTTTTCTCCGAATTGTGAGAAAAAAACTCAGAATTGCGAGATATAAAATCGCAATTGCGAGAAAAAAAGTCAGAATTGTGAGTTTACATCTCGCAGTTCTCACTTTAGTTCTCAAAACTGCAATTA
>NW_015626363.1:33937-34487 GCF_001515625.1 Sinocyclocheilus rhinocerous
GATATAAACTCGCAATTGCGAGTTAAAGTCCAATTTTGAGGGGGGAAAAAAGACTGATATGTTCTCAGAATTGCGATTTTATATCACAATTCGGACTTTTTTTCTCGCAATTCGGACTTTTTTTCTCCGAATTGTGAGAAAAAAAGTCAGAATTGCGAGATATAAAATCGCAATTGCGAGAAAAAAAGTCAGAATTGTGAGTTTACATCTCGCAGTTCTCACTTTATTTCTCAGAATTGCGACTTTATGTCTCGCAATTATGACTTTTTCAAGAACAAACCAATGAAAATTCGCAAGTATGCATATATCGAGCAAGTATGCTTGAGCTTCTGTTTATGTTCATCGATCAATGCTTGTAAGTGAATAAAAGCATCAATTAAATCTGTTCATCACATAAAATGATTGTGTTTATTCAGAAAACTTGGATTACACTGCTCGATTCATATGATTTAAAAAAAATCTCTTTAGGAATGTTTTAAATCATCAGTGTTTTTGGGTGAAAGAGTTTCAATGGAGGGACAGAAGCCTCTCACAGTCAATTAATAATATT
>NW_015626363.1:34512-38507 GCF_001515625.1 Sinocyclocheilus rhinocerous
ATTTCTCAGAATTGCGACTTTATGTCTCACAATTATGACGTTTTAACTCGCAATTGCGAGTTTGTATCACGCAATTCTGAGAAAAAAAAGTCAGAATTGTGAGATAAAAAGTCGCAATTACCTTTTATTTTTTATTCAGTGGCGGAAACGGGCTTCCATACTGAAGACACTCAAAACGTTCATAAAAATAAATCCATACAATTTGATAGACTTTATTCCAAGTCTTTTGAAGATTAACGAATTTATTTGAGGCTTTTATTAACATTCATCGGCAAACAATGTTTACTTTTGATAACGACGACTCAAGCATTTCTCAGAATTGCGACTTTATGTCTCGCAATTATGACTTTTTCAAGAACAAACCAATGAAAATTCGCAAGTATGCATATATCGAGCAAGTATGCTTGAGCTTCTGTTTATGTTCATCGATCAATGCTTGTAAGTGAATAAAAGCATCAATTAAATCTGTTCATCACATAAAATGATTGTGTTTATTCAGAAAACTTGGATTACACTGCTCGATTCATATGATTTAAAAAAAATCTCTTTAGGAATGTTTTAAATCATCAGTGTTTTTGGGTGAAAGAGTTTCAATGGAGGGACAGAAGCCTCTCACAGTCAATTAATAATATTGTTTGTGTTCCGAAGATAAACGAATTTCTAATGGTTTCGGAATTACATGAGGGTGAATTTTGGGGTAAACTAACCCTTTAATGCAAGGCTAATTTAGACATTTTTGGTATGCAACAACAATAAAACCTCATCATTTAAGGGACATCATCAGTGCAATCGACAATTTTTCAAAGTAAACAATGCGCCCCAACCAATCGATTCAAATAATTAATTAATTCCAAACATGATTGAATAAATGTCTTTGACCATCAATCAAAGGATAACAAACAAACACAAACTTTCCCAAACCTCAAGTAGCACTAAATGCTATTTGTTTTCACATGGTGGCAATTCCAAACAAACAGTCGGGAAAGCTACATTTCGTACGCTTGTGGCTCAAGTAAAGTCATTTGTAATATACAAACAAATATCGCAATAGAAGCACCCGAAGCATCTGGATACTCGCGCCACCCTGTCGAAAAGTTTGCGCAAAATCTCCTCGGGACGAAGCGTAGCTCTTGGCTGGTTGTGCATCGCGAACGGCTACGTAAACGCGTCGCAGAGTGCGTCAGCCTGGAAGTTGGCTACTTGCGATACGGAGCGGCACCGTTAGAGCCCGTTTTGCTTTGGAGTGTCGTCTGAAAACGAACCGTCAATCGCGAGGTTTACGGCTGGGAAGTGAGAGAGACTATAACGCAAGACATCGACAAAAGGACAAAGCAGTTCACTTTAATTCGCCAAGGAGTTCTCGTTGATATTCTTTATCTTCACACTATGTACAATAATTTATAGCAGTACTTCTAAAATTGCTTATTTTCATTTGCCTATGTAGTTTTGCTAGGGATATGAAGTTTACGTTTCCACTTAAAAGTGCTGCGCGGAGCACCGTAGATGTTTGTGCTGAAGCCGTTGTTGAACTTTACAGTGTGCCTGTGTCTGTACGTGAGTAATGAGACGGATAAATAGGAAGAGGAGACGAGACCAGCGGAGTTCACAGACTGAGACGGGAGGATTGCGTTAGGGGCCGAGGACGCCGTGCGGGTCGGGGACCGGATCGATGGAGCGCTCAGATTTTGAGGGATTTTAACGTGTCCGCTCTCTTCTTTAACAGTTCCCCGATCTCCTGCAGCGAACGCAGGTAGCTGCTCTGCACCTTATCCATGGCCGTCTTCGTGAAGGTCCCTTCCGCCTGAATGAAGTGAGAAAACAGCGGTCAAAAACCGAGAAACGCTTTCTCTGAAGCATCGTGACCTAGTTTCAACCTCAGATTGCACACACACACACATATGCATTTAGCTAGCTTTACACAATTTATGGGACCAGGGGCCAGATTCACAAAAGTTAAGAAATTTCATAAGCCTGGAAAAATTCCCAAGTAATTTAATGTTTTTCCTAATTACGACAATTAATTTGAAACAACCCAATAAATTCATTAAATGATGATTAAGTAAATATCAAGATGTATCAATATAAAATCAAGATGATGAAAATTTAAGATGATTCTTCTCAAGAATTTCAATTCTTAAGTTTTGTTACTTAAAAGGTATTTTTAGGAATACAAAATATTCGTAACCTCTTTCCTTAAATTATAATTAAACAAACTTAATTATTAAATTAAACTTAAATAATTAAATGATTAAGAAATAATAATAAAAATTATATAATTAAACTTAATTACATTACAAACCATTTGTTTAAAATATAACTTTAAAAGAGCAAAACTTGAAAAAAAAAAAAACTTAATTAATAAAAACTACATTAGAATTACAATAAATTTTAAATAACCTAATAAATTCATTAAATAATTACTTGTAAATAAAATTATTTAAAGAAGACTCTGAATTCTTTGCGTTTTTGGGAATACAAAACATTCTTAACTTTTTTCCTTAAATAAAATTATTAAGCTTAAAAGACAATTAAACAATCATATTTAGGAATTATATATTGTTAATTAGAACTTGAAACAACCCAATAAATTCATTAAATGATTTTAAATTTTGAAATGAAGTGATGAAATTATTTTTGATTCTTCTCAAGAATTTTAATTCTTCTTAAGACTGCTATACCATTAAGAAGCATTTTTTTGGAATCTTAACTTATCTTATATAAATATCCTTAGCTTTTTCGTAAAAAATATTTTGAAATGATAAATGTTGGCTATTGAAAACTGACTGAAATTAAAGTACTAAAATTTAAGTACTATGATTACTAAAACCGTAATAGAAAACAAATGAAAGCTAAATAGAAATATATACATAAAAAACTGACAAAAGCACATCATAAAAATGACAAAAAATTCAAATGAAAAATGGAAATATAAAAATAAAAGCTAATTCAAAGTAAAAGTGAATACTAGAACAGTATATAAACAACACTGGACCAGACTCGATGCTGATAATCAAAGGTCTGTCTGTCTTTTTGAGACGCACCTCAGACTGGGTTTGTCTCTCCAGACTGAGGGCTCCCAGCTTCAGCGCCGTCAGGCTGATCTCCTGGCTCTTGATGTGCTCCAGCGCCTGGTTGAGGAGACTCCGCAAGCTGCTGCTGAACTCCTGATAGGCCGAGAGCACCGGCGGCTGTGTGGGAGACACAAATCAGCACATAAACAAGACTGACCCACATTCCCTGCCAACCCTACACTGCATAAATATTGACTCGGGAGAGAGAGGTTCAACAGAGATCAGAGCTGTTACTACCGTTACAGTGCTGGCTTCTTTTTTCTTTTTCTTCTTCTTCTGTAAACTGGACTTTAATGGCCGGAGGACGCTTCCACAGTAATTAGACACCCATAGGACGATACAAATGGTCTGGAACCAACAGTTAAAAAAATAAAATTCTTTTCATTTTCTCAACAGAGTCATGTATTCTCTTAAATTCAGTGATGGAGAGAGACTCACTTCAACAAAGTAGACTAGATTCTCCAGTAAAAATTGTTGCGGCTTGGTTTGATCGTCTTTAACTTCTAATAGGTCACCTTTACATTTTTCCAACATATCTGGAAAAGCATGTAGGAAAAAAAAAGTCAAAATTAACCCATCTGCAACACATTTAACTTTTGTAATGTGAATTATTTTCATCAGGATTTGACTGGATAATGAAAGTGGGCTAAATAATAATTATTATTAGGGATGCACCGAATGTTCGGCGACCAAAATTATTCGGCCGAAAATAGCAAAAAAAGCTATTTCGGCCGAATAAGCGAAAAGACAGAATAAATTGTACCGATCAATAACGTGACGCTATCAAATAGCAACTAGCGTAAAGTGAGAGGCGCGCACTCTTTATAATGCAACAGGCATGTCAGCACTCAGTGTGGAAGCATTTAAACTGTCGGAGAAAGACGCAAAAATCATTACAAGCACCGACAGCGAGAGACTGTTTAG
>NW_015626363.1:38579-79300 GCF_001515625.1 Sinocyclocheilus rhinocerous
CATCAACATTCATAAATGTTAGTATTGTAATTTTACTGTTCTGTAAAATCTAATAAAAAGACAATAATAATGATAATAATTACAACAGCTCTGTTAATACATTTATTATAACATACACACATAGTGTTCAAATTGGGATCTGTAATATTTTGTAATAATGTAATAAAAATACATTACATTTTGTAATAATTTGTTTTAAAAGAAGTCTCTTCTGCTCAGCGAGGCTGCTTTTAATTTTACAGTAAAAAATACATGCCTGATTCAAGAAGGGGGTCTGATCGCCAAAAAATATTATTTTAGTAACTTATTAATTTTAAGTTAAATTGTGCTTTGTTGGTATAATGTCTGCTAGAATGTTAAAAAATGTTTAGTGTTAAATATTTTTAAATTGTTGTTTTGTAATTGATTTTTTCTTTGAAAAGCAAGACAAAACAGTAAAAAGCACATTTTGGCTATTTAATTTGTGCAATGGTGAAAAAAAAAATGGGCAAAAAACCTGAAAAACCATGTTCGGTATTTGGCCTTCGGCCCTGTGTTTCATTTTGTTCGGTTTTGGCTTCGGCCAAGAATTTTCATTTCGGTCCATCCCTAATTATTATTATTATTATTATGTTCCATGCTCACATGGACTTGGTTACATCAGCAAAAAACAAATAATTTCATGAACATAGTTATTTTATTTTGTTGAATTATTTTCATCAGGATTTGATTGGATAGTGAAAGTGGGCTGAATTATTATTACTATTTAAATTTTTTTTGCGCTCATATAGACTTGGTTACACAAACTAAACATGAATATGTACACAAAGCTTTTAAACATACCTTGAAGTTGTACTGCTAAAGACTTGAAAAGATTAGATATTTGTGTTTGAAGCTCTGTTGAATCATCTGAAAATACAAGAGATACAATTATTAATGTAATACAATCATAAGTCCAATTAAATTGAAAGATTAAAAATCTAATAAATTTTTTTTAATATACAATGTAATAAATTGTATAACTGAATTAATATGTGACCCTAGAGCACAAAACCAGTCTTAAGTCGCTGGGGTATATTTGTAGCAATAGCCAAAAATACATTGTATGGGTCAAAATTATTGATTTTTCTTTTAAATCATTAGGATATTAAGTAAAGATCATGTTCCATGAAGATATTTTGTAAATTTCCTACCGTAAATAGATCACCAAATATTGTCCTATCCTAACATACATCACCATACATACATCCTAACATACGTAACCATAGATCAATGGAAAGCTTATTTATTCAGCTTTCAAATGATGTATAAATCTCAATTTAAAAAAATTGACCCTTATGACTGGTTTTGTGGTCCAGGGTCACATATGATATAAATATATTTTTTTTTGGAGTAGGATCTTATTTGTTTCATCTTTTTCAGGCCAGAAAAATAAACTTACAATTGTAACAAAATAAATATGCTAATATTTGTCATAAAATCAAACTGGATTGCTAAGCAGATGAATGCTGTACATAACGAGGTGTGAAGTAACGAACCCAGGCCGGCGGTCTCGAGCTCCTGGAGGTGCAGAGGGAGCTGTAGAGAGGAGAGCTGACACTGACAGCAACCACTGGACAGAGCCTGAGCCAGACGAGACGGCACGGGCCCCACAAACGGGTACTGATGCTGTGAACCACAACATACAGCCACAATCAATGGACTTAACTCCCTATTTTATATCCAATATATGTTCTGAAAATTGTGTACAACTTTAAAAAAAAACTTTTTAATTATACACAAGGTAATCAATTTTTTTTAGTGATTTAGTTTGTTTGAAGTTATTTAGTATTTTAGAAGTTATTTAGTTTGTTAGTGTTTAACATTGTAAACAAAAAGTAGAAAAATAAAATAAAACTTCATTTATTGTAACTAAAACTATTGAGGAGCACTTTTTGTCAACAAAATAAATTAAAATGTTGCCTTGGCAACTAACTGAAATAAAACAAATCTAAGTATTAAAATTATTTGCATTAAAACTAAAATTGAATAAAGCTCAACAGAAAAGAAAAACCCCTAATAAAAACGACAAACATAAAATAAAACTTAATTTATTGTAACTAAAACTATTAAGGAGCACTTTTTGTCAACAAAATAAATTAAAATGTTGCCTTGGCAACTAACTGAAATAAAACAAATCTAAGTATTAAAATTATTTGCATTAAAACTAAAATTGAATAAAGCTCAACAGAAAAGAAAAACCCCTAATAAAAACGACAAAATCACATCACAAAATTACTAAAACAATTAGATTAGATGGAAAAACTGAAATGAGAAATGTTAACCTAAATAAATTAAGTACTAAAATGACTAAAACTGAAATAAAAATAAATTAAATCTAAATAGAAATATAAAATATATTACACAACAGAAAAATAATAATAAAAAAGCACATCACAACATTACTACAAGTTAAACTAAAATGAAAAATATGTATAAACAAAGCTAATTCAAAATATTAAAAAATACTACAGTAGTATATATAATACTAAAATACTGTTCTTCACCAACATCTTGGTTACAACAGAAGCAAAACCAGGTGAAGGTATTGGCTATGGCTATTTATTTTTAGATGTGTACAAATTTGTATGGGATAGAGTTTATTTTCATTTAAAATTTTAAAATAATTAGTTATTAAAATTGCATGTGTGCAAGTAATATGTCGTCCTAAAACTTACATGATGCATATACAGCTATGTGGAGCAAGATTTTAGATAAAAGGGGAAAGAAAATTTTTTTGCACATATTAAGTGCATTTGCTAAACGGTCTGTAACGGTTCTGACCTGCAGCTGTTTTTCCGTGAACTGTGTGGCCTGGTTTAGCGTGTTTTCTAGCTGTGAGAGCAGCGACTGTAGAGAAGACGGTTTAGCCGCCACTCCGTTTTCAGTCGTCTTCTCAGAGTTACGTGATGTCGGCGGGTGAGTGAGCGCAGAGACGCAGCCAATCAGACGCAGCGTGAGCGACCGCAACCTCAGCCACAGGGTGTCGTCCTCTAGAGAGTGCTGCTTGTGCTCCTCGTTCAGCTGCCTGCGGTTTGTGATCATTATTAGAACAAACCAATGCTTAAAACGTGTGATAGTTCAGGAGGATGGTCTCGTCGTACCGGTCCTTAGGGTTCCAGCTGACGAGGACAGTCAGGTCGCGGTTGTCCCTTAAGCTGTCCCACGGGATGTCGTCCTCTTCCGGACATAGAGACATTGATTTTACGCTCTCCTCTAGAGGAGATGATCTGTGCAATGAAAAGACAACAATCAACAAAATCACTTTTTGACTTCTAAAAGGCAGAAAATACGACAGGTAAAGATAAAGCGACTAACGTGTCGGCTTCCAGGAAGAGGTCCAGCAGCATCCTCTCCGTGCGCGCCTGGGCAAAGTGCAGCGAGTGATTGAGTCGGTTCCTGAAGGCGATGAACTCTGGGATTTTCTCAAAAGCCCCGTACTTATATGCTTGAATAATGTATTCTGAGGTCTGCAGGAACAAGCAAATTAAGCATGAGTAAATGATGACAGATTGGTCATCTTTGGGAGATTCTGTACATAAAGTGTCGTTCATCAGAATGATAACGTACATCTTTCTGGTTCGAGTGAAAAAACCTGAGGGAGAAGTTACAAGATTGGGAAGCAGCAGCAAACTGGCCCAAAGACTCTGCATAGCGGGTCAATAAATACCTGGACAAAGACAAAACCAAGAGATCAGTGTTAATATGAGTCATGTTTAAACATCAAACTGCATGCTCAGTACGTTTAACCTAATATGACATACCGTGATGCATTAATGTGATTTAATCCAAAGACTTTCTTTTTTTAATCTACTTTACCTTCAATCATAATGACCTTCAATCAATGAAAAGTGTATTATTATTATTATATTTTGTACTTTGAATTGGTACACAAGGCAATCAACTTTTATTTATTTATGGTGCGTTTAAACAAAACAATTTTTTTTAACTTTTTTCTTCACCAGTGTTATTGTTAACTGAAACTATTAAAATAGCTTCTGTTAATTCAAAACTGAAAAGATGAAACAAAAAAATCGAAATATTATACATAACATATATGCACATATAAAATGTATATTTTAATAAATGTGGAAATGCACCATTACAGTCTGTGAAAAGTGTCCATTAAAAATAGCTTTTGTTAAATATAAATATAAAAATTAGATAATTTTTTTTTTTACTTAAATGAAAATTAGAAATGTTGCCTCAGCAACTAACTGAAATAAAATAGGTTTAAGTACTAAAATTACTAAAACTGAAATAAAAATAAATTAAAGCTAAACATAAATATGAAATATTACAAACATGTAAATAAAAAAGCACATCACACTACAACTTAAACTAAAATATATGAATATAAAAAAATATATAAAAATAAAAGGTAGTACAAAATATATATATAAAAAAAACACTATAATAGTATATAAATAATACTAAAATAACACTGTTCTTCACTTACAACATGGTTACAGCAGAAACCAGGTGAAGTTATTGGTTATTTATTTTTACATGGTTTACTTGGTTTTAATGTGCACAAATGTGAATGGGAGAGTGTGTATTTTCAATGGTATTATTGGTTTTCCTATATAAAGGAGTACAATATTTCATGTATGCAAATAATGTGCTGTCATAAAACTTGCATCTCTAATAATTAAAAAAGCTCTTTAAAATTTAGAATAAGGTGCCTCCATGAACTGATCGGGAACATATATATATATATATATATTAAAAAATAATTCAATGTTACCTTTAACAAATTAATAAAAGACACGTTCGTACCCTATGGTGTCGTGCTGGACGTGTTTTGCGTCCAGACTGGAGTAAAGATCTACCACCGGCTCAAAAGCCCCCAGACGGCAGTACAGAAGCAGAAGCAGCAGTTTGAACTGAGCGTTGGAGGAACTGTTTGAGAGACCTTCCTCTAACAGCCCCAGACACTGCCACAACATGTTCTGATCGCCTACAACACAGACACAGCACTCGCTCATCAATAACAAGAAAACATGAATGCTTTCAATCAAGCTGACTGTAAAAATGAGGAGCAGACTCACCCGTCTCCAGCCACAGGTCTATATAGACATGGGCCGCCATGAGACAGTACATATCGGAGAACTGTAGCTCTGTTTTTAAACAGGACTTCCCTAGAACAGAAAGAAAACAGGAAATTGTAACATTACAGGTCAAATAAAATATAGATTAAATAGAAATAAATATAGGAAGCGAAATAAATATTAGACACTGGCATTATCATGGAAGAAAACAGGAAATGGTAAGACTGCTGCTACTGAACATTATAGGTCAAATAAAACATATTAAATAGAAATAAATGTACAAAGTCTGATAGGAAGCTAAATAAATATTAGACACTGGTATTATCTAGTGCTGTCAAACGATTAAATCGCATCCAAAATAAAAGTTTTTGCTTACATAATATATGTGTTTGTACTGTGTATATTTATTATGTATATATAAATACACACACACACACACATACAGTATAAATTTTGAAAATATTTACATGTATATATTCATATAACTTACATTATATATAAACAAAACATATTTTTCTTAAATATATACATGCATGTCTGTGTATTTATTTAAATATTAGTAAATATACGCAGTACAAACACATTTTATGTAAAAAAAACGTTTATTTTAGATTGATCAATCGCGATTAATCGATTGACAGCACTAGTATTATCATTTAAAAAAAGGAAGAAATCATAAGAGTTCAACCTGCCTAGTCATCTGCTTACCGAACTGTAAGCCGTGCCGGTAATGCGCCTTCAGTTCTTTGATGAGGCCCAGTTTGCCCTCGGTGTTGAGCGCGTGCTGCTGACCCAGACTGCGGCTCAGCTGGGTCACACACAGATGTCTCTGCAGAGCCCGCGTGTCTCCTGGAAGAGCAACACCATCCTCTCCCGGAGCGCCCAGCGGCACGGCCTCCATTAGCCTGTTGATGAACTGAGACAGTTGCAAGAAACTTAATATATATATATTTTTTCATAACTAATTAAATGAACGTGTTAAATATATACTAACACACCCATCCTGCCCCACCCCAGACCTACGTAGGTCATCTTACACCTGCTTCACACATACTCCGTTAGCGGTGCATATTTTTTCCGTGCCCACGCTAACATGTTGGAGCATTCACACTAGGGCTGTCAAAATGGCTGAAAAACGAAATTCGAATTTTGTACTTAAATGTTATCAATATGCGAACTATATTCAAATTTATTAGGCATAATTTCAGTTAGAGGGAAAAAAAAGCTTTTGGCTTCTCTCCTGAGGCCACAAGAGGGCGCATTGAGCAAAATATTACTAATGCACATTTATTCAAAGTAATAAAATAACACAACTATCTTTGAAAAAAAGTGCATAATATTTAGTGCATAAAATAATGGTTATAAACCAAATAAAATTAATTAAGTTGCTTAAACAATTAGAAACAAAACAGCATCATGTATGTATGCATAGTTTAATACAAAGGACTGAAAACCAAACACAAAGAGTACTTTTTTTTAAATTTAAAAACATGAGATGAAGTGGGATGGGGGAAAAAGTCTCGAGACATGTTTTTTTAAAAGTTGAACTTACATAAATTTTACATGGCTTTCTAAACATGCGACTCTCTTGTGCGAGACGTGAGTGCAACGGTGATAGATGTCCCTCTAGAAAATACGATAAATATGCGTTGTGTGAATGGCTTCGTTTCAGTTTTGCCGTAGGATGTTCTCTTTTTCCACAATATTTCAAATGAGCAGCACCGCATCTAGTGGGTTCAACTGGATAGGTTAACAAAACCATTAAAATGCAACGACACTTACATCGTCATAGCATTTCGTGTGTCACTGATAAGGCTGCCTGACGCACACCAAAAATTTGAATGCAAAAATGTTGTGGATTTTTATTTGTAATTCGACAAATATTCGAATTCCAAATTTTTATTTGACAGCCCTAATTCACACTGCATGCGGATGTGGTCCAACAATACGTTCCAGGAGCGTAGGGGTGTGCGCTATACGCTATATCGTCTACGATAATACCGGAATTGTTGTTTAAACGACATGCAATTTGGTTCAGTTACTTTTTCTTGCAACTGTATACTCGCGTATAAAATTTATTTTCTTTCTTTCTCTTTCTTTAGTGGGTAAGCAAATACACATACAGTTGCAAGAAAAAGTAAGTGAACTAATGTCAATTTTCTCATTTGTGGTAATAATTTGGTCATGAAATTAGATTTGATTTTCACCAAAGTCACAAATATCAACGAACAATATTTCTAAGCGGATCTTGTCGAGCACACTCATTAAACATACAAAGTGATGGTGGAAAAAGTATGTGAAACAGTGCTTTAATAACTGGTTGAACCACCTTTGGCAGCAATAACCTCAAGCAAGCGCTTCCTATAGCTTTGTATTAGACCTGCACAACGTCCAGGAGTAATTTATTGTAGAATTTGGACCATTCTTCCTTACAGAAGAACTGTTTCAGCTCACTCACTGTCAAGGTCATTCCACAGCATCTCTATTGGGTTGAGGTCTCGTACTGAATGGCGTACCTTGTCAGTGTCGTGCGCTTTGCTTGGCCATTTGTTGTGATAAACAGGAAAGTGTGTCCAGCTGAATTCAATTTGAGTTTTGTTAAACGAATAAAAAAGAAGCTTAGTTTACCGCGGAAGCGGTCTGGGCTTGACTGGGCCACTCCAAAATGTGGATTTTATGTCTCCATTGATACGCCGTTTTCTTTTTATGCCATAAATAGTGCTGCATGTTCTTCCCAAACAATTCTATTTGTCCACAAGGCATTTTCCCAGTAGTGTTGTGGAGTGTCAAGGTGGTCTTTGGTAAATTTTAGGCGTGCTATAATGTTTTGTTTGGAGAGCAATGGCTTCCTTCGTGGTGTCCTTCCATGCCTGTTCAATGTTTCATGTATGGTTGACTCGTGAACGGAGATGTTAATCAGCTTAAATGAATCCTTCAAGTCTTTAGCTGTTACTCTAGGGTTGTTTTTCACCTCATTGAGCATTCTACATTGTGCCTTTGGCTGGGTGCCCACTTTTATGGAGAGTAGCCACAGTACCATATCGAGTCCATTTATAGACAATTTGTCTAACTGTGGACTGACTCTGTAAACCTTTCCAGCTACATGCATATCAACAACTCTTGATCATAGATCTTCTGAGATCTCTTTTTTTGTGGGGCATGGCTCACATCGGCTAATGCTGCTTGTGAATAGCACACTGACACTGTTTGGGTGTTTATATAAGTCAATTTAGCTCTAAACCACACCTTTTTTCTCGTTTCATTGATTGGACTCCTGGTTTGCTAACATCTGACTCCAACTGGCATTCAGTGACACCAAAAGCCTAGTGTTTCACTTACTTTTTCCACCATCACTTTGTATGTTTAATGAGTGTGCTCAATAAAGACATGAAAGATGATGATTGTTTGTGTTTCATCAGCTTAGAAATACGGTGTTTGTTGATATTTATGACTGGAGAAGATCAAATCAAATTTCATGACCAATTTATGGAGAAAATTAGAAATGGTTCACTTACTTTTTCTTGCAACTGTATACGCACGTGTATAAAATTTATTTTCTTATTCGGTGCAAGTGATGCACTGGTCTTGCTTCTCATCGTGATTACCTGCACATGTTGGTCAGGTGTGAGAAGATCCAGAAAGATCTCCAGGTCGGTGATGCAACATGGCTTGTCTCCAAACTTCACAAAGAACTGGAACATGAGCTCAAGAGGTTCACCTGCATCATGGTGGGAAAACACGTCAGAAACATACAGCAAACATGCAGCCTGCGTTTTGTTTAAAGAGTCCCAACCCATTGTGTACCTAGCTGCTGTGCTTCAGGACAGCTGCGCTCTCGGAGCCGTCTGATGAGCTCCAGACGGGCCAGGTATGGCCCTCTCAGATGCTTGGACTCCTTCGCTTCTTCTGTGGCTATTCGGTCCTCCATGAAGCTGATGGCCTGAGCTGTGGAGGCATGCACCTCCCCCTCTGCAGAACTGCAGTAGTGAGAGAAACAACACGGCATGCATGATACTGAGAGACAGAAATGTGTTCAGAATAGATTTGCCATACTTTTTAGTATGCAAACTGTGCTCAATATGCATGGAATATCCAATCACCTACAGCCAGTATTCAACGCAGTGCACCTGACTTTCCATCTCATGTGTGACAAACTCTTTCCCAGTTAAATATTGTGAATTTTCTACTTACTGAGCTCCTTCTTGCGGAGGTGCCCAGCTCTGATCAATAAGGTAGAACAAAGAGTCAAAGTACAATATGTAGAACTGCCAGTCGTCAGGGCTGCGGAGAGAAACAAAAAACGACTAACATCTTACGTACTGAAAATGCATTGCTAAAATGGAACTATTTCACTCCAAAATTGCTATTTATGTTAAATCCGTTCGCGAAACTGATAGAAAACGTATCAGTGGTGGACTCACTTTTTCAGGAGCAGCTTGCAGGACAGCGCGTTGCACTCGGCCCAACGCTCCAGACGGCGGTACAGCATCATGCATTTGTTCTCACGGCTCTGCAGTTCACTGGTCAGCTTCTCTGAGGGAGAAAACACAAGGCAAAATGACTAAGAGACATTAAATGTATAGACAAAAAAATCAAATGGTTGCACATTCTTTGCGATACAAACATTAAATGCAATGTCAATGGTAGACGCACATAGAATTTATAATGTTTTGGAAAGAAGTCTCTTATGCTCATCAAAGCTGCATTTATTTGATTAGAAATACAGTAAAAAAATTATGAAATATTATTACAATTTAAAATAACTCTTTTGCATTTTATTATATTTTAAAATGTAATTTATTCCTGTGATCAAAGCTGAATTTTCAGCATCATTACTGCAGTCTTCAGTGTCATATGATCCTTCAGAAATAATTCTAATGTGCTGATTTGCTGCTCAAGAAACATTTCTTATTATCAATGCCGAGAACATTAATATTTTTGTGGAAACAGTGATACATTTTTTCAGGAAGTTCAAAAGAACAGCATTTATTTGAAATAGAAATCTTTTGTAACATTATAAATGTCTTTACTGTCACATCTGATCAATTTAATATGTCCCTGCTGATTAAAATATTAATGTCTTGCAAAAAAAAAAATTATTGACCACAAATTTTTGAATGGTAATGTATATTCAGTTATTTGACCGCAGGTTACTTTATACCAAAAAGAGTATACCAAATAGAGTAAGAGACCGTTTTTTCCTTCCGAGTTTATGTATCAAATAAAAAAGGTAACTGACTTTCTCTCTCTCAAATTATGAGTTTATATCTTGCAATTCAAAAACAAGTCAGAATTGTGAGAGAAAAAGTCACAATTACCTACACATTTTTATTTTTTTTATCCTGTATTGGACACAAGCTTTCATAATAACATGCTCTTTATATGGAGACAAATCCCCATGAGTTGGTAATTGCTGTTCTTTTTTACCTGTAACTGGCAGCACGTCACACATGCAACACAAAGACATTCAACTGGAAATAACCCAGAATATTCCTTTGAAGAACACACATTGTTTTCTCCTCACCTCCAAGTGGCCCCTGAACCACCTCCAGTGCCTCCACATATTTCCCCAAACGCTCCAAGATCATAAAGTACAGCTGGACCTGGAACGGTCGATGGAAAATGCATCATAAACTTCATACGGCTGAAATCAGAAACAGATTATTGATACCAAAGTCCTACCTCAGCTTCTGCCTCTATTTTCTCCTCCTTTACCATTTTTTCCACCATCCGCTCAGCCAGCGGCAGGAACATGGTCTGAGAGAGCTTCTCGTCTTGTGCTGAGATGGCCTGAAACACAAATTGCATTGATGATGTTGTTTTATTTTGTTCTGCATGGGTTCATCTCTGATATGTACTGTTTATGTAAGTGAAAAAACATCACCGTACCTGCATCACCAAGCTCATCACTGACCAGAAGTAATATGGGTTTTTGGGGACAATTTTATACAGCGCCATTCCAGCCTGTCAGAATTGTGGACACAAACATATATTTTAGAGATTCATGATTAACTATGCAGCCCTATTAAAACTACAATCTCTATATGGCTTAATGCAATTATCAAATCTCAAAGTTTGGCTCGCTTATGATGTGCATTTGGGAACAACCAACTTCCTAAAATTGAAATGCAAATTTAAATGGCTGTTGTCAACAAAAAGAGAAGCTTTAAAGGCCTGTGGTTTACCAGCAAAATAAAAGCTAGATGGTTTAACATTTGCAAATGCAGAAATGAAGGCGGCAAAAAATATTAATACTTCAACTTAAAAACAAAATAATAAATTTTTCCATAAATACTAGATATATAATTATACTTTAGAGTGGATATTGATATTTATTTGGTTTAATATTTTTGTAATAATAATAATAATAATAAGGGCTCCCTGTGCTTTTCCACCAAAATAAAAAACTCAATCATTTAATGTTTGAAAATGCATAAATTAAGAAAGCCATAAAAATTAGTACAGGAAAATAAAATATTACATAACATTATTTTAAATACTAGACTTTTTTATTTTACAGTGAATAATAAATAGTACTATAGTATTAGTAATAGTATTTCTAATTTTCTTTAATAATTTTGCAATAAAAAATAAATAAATAATAATAATAATAATAATGGCTCCCTCTGGTTTTACGCCAAAATAAAAGTTCAATTGTTTAATATTTGAAAATGCAGAAATTAAGACATGCATAAATATTAGTAATGGAAAATATTATTATTATAACAGTTTTTTAATACTAGATTTTTTTTATTTTAAAGGGAATAAGTAGTAATATTTCTTATTCCTATTTTGTTGATTTTTTAATAGTAATAAACAACAATAATAACAATGATAATTATTATTATTACTACTATTATTACAGTGATACTGATATACCATCTCAAATTTTTTTTGCTGAATTTTGCAGCTCTACAAACAACCACAGCAAACCTGGAGCTTTTTTTTTTTACTGAATTTTAAAATCACAATTTTTATCAAAAACAAAAATTTCCCCATATCATGCAGCCCTGATTTATTTTTTAAACAGGATGTAAAGACTGATGATATCAGAGAGGACACAAACAAAACCTGTTGCATTTTCTTGTACTCTCCGACCCGGGCGTAGGCCATGAAGAGGTGAGAGTGGTACTCCTCGCTCGTTGGAACTTTCCGGACTGCAGCTTCATAAAGCTTGGTCACTAACTTAATAATAATAATAATAGTATTATTGTTGTAAGCATTTTATTATTTCATTGTCATATTAATATATAAACATTACAATA
This sequence comes from Sinocyclocheilus rhinocerous, assembly GCF_001515625.1. Lineage (NCBI taxonomy): Eukaryota > Metazoa > Chordata > Actinopteri > Cypriniformes > Cyprinidae > Sinocyclocheilus > Sinocyclocheilus rhinocerous. The sequence goes on from NW_015626363.1 coordinate 50,914, forward strand.
TAAAAATCATATTACTTGAGTGTTTTAATCTCTTTGACATCTCAAACAGGTAATGAGCCGGTTGATCAAATGACATTAACACAGATCTCTGGATATTTAAACAGTATTTCAGTGTTTAGATGGGCTACAAACAGGCTTTATTCTACCGATTGAAACGTCAGAGTGTGCCCGCTTAAGGACGCACTGTCATCCGGCAACGCAGCCGAACCGACACCGCGGCTTCAGCTCCAAAGGCCTCACCGGCTCTCCACAGCTCCTGCAGCCCTTTACTACACTCAATAACGCACATGCCGGTCCTATAGCACAAGTCAGACCCGCTAGGTCTGTATAAGCTCAGGCATGTGATGTGAATCTTACCGTAAATGGGTCGCAGTCTCCTGTCGTTGGGGTCTTGCACATGGCCCCTCGCCGCCATGATGGAGCTGAGCAGGATTAATTGGTGCGCATGCGCAGAGCGAGCACTCCGGAAAGACTTTAACAGGAGCATGGAGTCATGTGTGTCATTCAGTGTCACTGTAAAAGACACATCTGCAATTGTGCGGTGGTACGATCATGTTTTAAGACGTATATTTTTGCTCTAGCAAAAAAATTATGAAGTACTATGGTATTGTTTAAGCAGGGGTTTTCTAAATGGGGTCCGAGACCCCCATTGGGCAAAAAGGGAGTGCTAGGGGGTCTGTGGAAATATTTATTGAAAAACCGTGTAAAAACGTAAATAAATACAACCCTCTACATTGCGAGTAAATCACTCGCATATGCGGTATGTATGTGTATGTGTGTATGTATGTGTATATGTGTGTGTATATGTGTATGTGTGTGTGTGTATATATGTGTGTGTGTGTATGTGTGTATATATGTATATGTGTATGTATATATTTATCAGTCTGGCGAGTAAACAAAAAAATTTACTAGCCAATGGCGATTCAATTGCAAAGGTGTTCGTAGAGGGCTGAAATAGATAAATAAATAAAAATAAACAGACAAATAAAAATATTTTATTTATAAAACAATCTAATAGATTACAATAGACAAAAAAATAAATTGATTAAATAAAATTGTATTTAAAATAAAAATATTTAAAAAATAAAATTACATAAAATAAATAAAAATTGAGTAAAATAAATAAATAAAAATAGCTTAAAATAAGAAAATAAATGACTAAATAATAATAAATGAATAAAGTAATAAATGAATAAATATTGAATCTACCAGTACAGTTATTTGAGTAGAAAATTATTAATTATATAATAATTACATTTCTAAATAATATTGAGACTGATTTATAATATAATTTTTTTCACAGTAAAATTGGGTCTTTATGCAAGAAACATTTTTTTTGTCTTTTTGTATGTGGGCCAAATGAAATGACACACAATTGAGATTTTATTTATTTTTAATTTTTTTTGCTGTGTGCCTAACACTTTCTTTTCCATGTATTTTATAAATGCACTGTTGGTAACAGGAAATATATAGATCATATATTTATAGAAATAGATCATATATTTCAAAGAGAGCCTTGAAAACACTTACATTTCCAATAGAAATGTTTATTTATCATATTTGAACATTGATGTATATGGTTGATAATTAATACAGAAGCGCATTTGTTAAGAATGCATCCTTCTTGTACAGTACACAGACAACCAGAATGAAAATGACACTGCTGATACAGCATATCTGCATATTTAAGTCAAATGACAGTCAATTTAGGTGCATAAAGTCACAGAAATGACAGTTCATTCTCCGTCTCCATCAGAACTGTTCGCCTCTGCTCGTTTGGGATGTGAGCTGCCCGCTGAACTCAAGTGCTTGTCAAAGTCCTCTTCACTGATCTTACCTTTCTTGAGTTTCTTCAGCAGACGCGTGTCATTTAAAAGCTCGTTTAAGTCTTCTTCGTCAACATCTGACTCCTGTGACCACACAGATATAGCATTGAGACTTTATAGAATAGCCCATTCGCCACATTTACAGCTGTTTACAGAGTTTTCTATTGTTATACATGTACCTTCTATATTCAGTAAAAATATGCAAACAGGGAGTTTTTGGATTTTAAAGGAATAGTTCTCCCAAAACGATTCTGAAAATGTACTCACCCTCAGACCATCCAAGAAGTTTGTTTCTATATGAGATTTGGAGAAATGTAGCATTGCATCACTTGCTCACCAATGGATCCTCTGCAGTGAATGGGTGCCGTCAGAATGAGAGTCCAAACAGCTGATAAAAACATCACAATAATCCACAAGTAACCCACACCACTCCAGTCCATCTTGTGAAGCCAAACAAATCAAAATAAATCCTCCATTAAGTCATTTTTAACTTCAAACTATTGTTTCTGGCCAAAAGACCTCTATCCATAATATTGCTTTTAACAGTAAAAAAGTCATCTGGCCTGAATCAGGAGAGAAATCTGCACAGATCAAGAACTGTTAACAAGCCAAAGCAGTTCTAAACAAATATGTGGGGGGATTTTGATGTGAGAGGACAACAGGAGATGGAGGAAGCATTATTATGGACTCATATTTTGGCCAGAAGTGACAGTTTAAAGTTAAAGATGACTTAATGATGGATTTGTTTCTTACAAACACGCAGCTTTTCACTTCACAAGACATTAACTGATGGACTGGAGTGGTGTGGGTTACTTGTGGATTATTGTGATGTTTTTATCAGCTCTCATTCTGACGGCACCCATTCACTGCAGAGGATCCATTGGTAAGCAAGTGATGCAATGCTACATTTCTCCAAATCTGATGAAGAAACAAACTCATCGTCATCTTGGATGGACTGAGAGTGAGAACATTTTGAGCAAATGTTCATTTTTTTGGGTGAACTATTTCTTTAACGCAAACAAATGAGTAACATACCTCATCCAATTTTCTTTTGGCAGCCTTCTTTTTCTTTTTATCCTTCTTGTTCTTCTGCTTCGACCAGGCTTTGTTCTTGATGAAGTTCCTCTTTAATGGCATCTCTTTTTCTTTCAGCTCCGCCAGCCTTTTTTGTCTCAGTTTTTCCCTGTTTTTATCTTTAAAGCGGATGGTGTCTGTGTCGATGGCCTCCTGTTTGAAGTCCGGGAAGGTCTTTCCTCTCAGTTCAGGCATTTTGGGCAAACGGAGGAGAGCAAAGCCACGGGCCAGAGCAGCAAAATCCAGGTCTGGACAAGGTATATGTCAGGCGAATTATCTTGGTTAAGTATCTTATGAAAGGTTTAAAGCAATGTCACTCACCTTTAATGCGAAATATCAGACTACACTCGTGTTTGGCGTACGCCTGCACACACGACACAAAGGCTTTCATGCCTTTCTCAAACATGGCTCTGTCACCTAAAGCCATCGTCTTCAGTTTAGGTAGAACATCAACCACGTCTTTCACTGGAGGATACGTCTGAAGAGGACACTGTGGGAAAACACAACTACTTTACCATCTTAAACTCGAAAATATAGAATACGAAATATTGAGAATGCATTGATATTAGGCACTTAAATGCATGTCACTTTAAATGCATGTCTAATGCATGAATGTGATTTTTTTTTTAAGCCTAATTTCGTACCCTATTTATATAAGCTAGACACTCCATCTGATAGTTTGTGTATGAAATTAAGTTTCTCTCTGACTTACCTTTTGATTAATGGACAAGAAATTTACATAAGACTCTTCCATTGGCAGAAGAAAGACGAGTGCGTTGCCCTGGTTTCCGATTCGTGCAGTTCGTCCACACCGATGCACAAAGGAACTAATGGAAGGAGTATTAAATTTCATGAGAAAAATGAGCAATATATGCACAAAGCATGCAAATAGTATGTCACCTTTAAACAGTTTCATTTCAGAGTTCTTTTTTATACAATTATAGTATTTATTAATATTTTAATTAGCTTTTATTTTTTTATTTCCATTGTAACTTTAGTAATTGTTATGTGCTTGTCATTTCTTTAGTATTTCTATATAACTTGAATTTACTTTGATTTCAGTTTTAGTCATCTCACTTTAAACCTTTTTATTGCAATGTCAATTTTTTTACGAATATTCCTATTTTTATTTATTTGAGCTTTATTTAAATTACTGAACATTATTTTTTAATAGCTTTAGTTAACAATAACAACAATGCTTTGAAATGCATTGATTAAAACAAAGTGTTGATACTTAATTTAATAAATTTAATTTAAATTTAATAAAAGCAGTACATGACATTTGGCATTTTGTAACTATGTTTAAGAGCAGGTTTAAAATAAACTAGAGCTATATGCATATCTAATTTATTTTAATTAATTGTTTTATTTCCTCTATCTATATGTTGCCAGGGTTGAGAGTGACATTAAAATGTATATATTTTTTAAAAAGTATGTGTAATTATGTATATATATATTATATTAGTAATGTAGGGTTGGTGGAGTGTTTTTGTTTGTTGTTTTGTTAAAAGGGTTCTATTATGCTCTTTTACAAAGTCTTGATTTTGTTTTGGGGGTGTACTAGAACAGGCTCTCATACTAGATTGTTCGAAAAACATATTATTTTTCACATATTTTACATTATTACAACACCTCTCTCCCCAGTCTGGCATGAACGACTCGAATGAAAAAGCATAATAGGACCCCTTTAAGAAAAGCATTTTTAGGTTTCTATGAATTAGCATATACTATACTCTGTATGTACAATGCATATTTTATCAGCTTTTTTTTGGGCTGGAATCATGTTTTGTGTACTGTATCTAAACAAACCAATAAATAAATAAATATGCTGAAGTTTAATATTTAATGTTAGTGGTTTGTTCAATTCATTAGGTATGAGCAATATAGTGGTGCATGACAAACCACTGCATGACTCTACAAGCACTAATCAAAGCATAAAATAAATAATGTAATAAACTATTCCAAGCTTTTGTGAATGTAGCAAAGACTCAGAAGTACATACTTCTGAGCTCAAGCGTGTTCATGAATGTCCTGGTTACCTTGCACTGCTTGGTGGGTCGTACTGAAGCACCCAGTTCACTTCTGGGATGTCGATGCCTCTGGCCATGACGTCTGTGCACACGAGAATCCCACTGCACACATCCATAATGCATTTATTCTTGGTCTTTAACTTCCTCTCTGTAAACAGCTAGGAAGGCATCACACTACATTACCTCTTCAGCGCCCGGAAATCTGCAAAGATCTTGTTTCGTTTATGCTTCATCTTCCCGTGAATGCAGTGGATGCTGACATTCTTGATCAAGCCTTCCAGGGCTTTACCGAAGTACTCCACACAGGCACAGGTGCTGTGGATATACATAGAATATGATGATGTTAAGATGGCTGAACAATATTAATTACATTACATAAATTTGGAATAATTATGTTTTTGAAAGACGTCTCTTCTGCTCACTAAGGCTGCTTGTATTTGATAGAGTAAATACATAATTATGAGTATCTGATACAGCAATATTGTGAAATATTATTACAGTTCACAATAGCCGTTTTCTATTTGAATACATGTTAAAATGTAATTTATTCCTGTGATCAAAGCTGAATTTTCAGCATCATTACTCCAGTCTTCAGTGTCACATGATCCTTCAGAAATCATTCTAATATTCTGATTTGCTGCTCAAGAAACATTTCTCATTATTATCAATTTTAAAAATGCTTTTTGTGGAAGTTAAAAAGATAAAAGTATGGGGTACGTCACTCTTTGAAAAAAAAAAAAAAGAAGATACTTTTATTCAGCAACGATGCATTAAATTGACATTAAAAACATATTTCTTTTTCCAAAAAAAAGAAAAACTTTCTATTCATCAAGTATCTTCAAAGTATCAATGTATCACGGTTGTATCACTCAAATATTAAGCAGTAATAACGGTTTTCAACACTGATAATAATAAAAAATATTTCTTGAGCAGCAAATCAGCATATTAGAATGATTTCTGAAGGATCATGTGACACTGAAGACTGCATTTTACTGTATTTTGATCAAATAAATGCTGCTTTGGTGCACAGAAGAGACGACTTGTAATGTATGTGGCAAAATCAGTCTAACAAACCTGAAGAACACAAGCTGCTTCTCATGTTTGTGCTGCCTGAGAAACGCCACTAAAGTGTTGAACTTCTCCTCTGCTCGACATATCTGCACATAAGCAAATGTTAAGATAAATAATTGGGAATTAGTTCAGACAAGTATGGCCAACCCAACTTGTTCATAATGAGAAAGGAATGTGAATTAAAGGTATAAACGCAGTCAATACTTATTTCATGTCATAATTAACAGAGCAGTTACAATTTCTGAAATGCCCCATGAAAATGCATGCATGTACATTAGTGAATGAGTCCCTGCTGGTTACAGACAGCTCTAGATGACTCACTGCGTAATAATTGCTGAGTCTGGCTGGTGTTTTCTGCACGCTTGAGGCCGCCACACCTTTCTCCTTCACTGTGATTCGCACAGGGTTGCGCAGACCAGCCCTCACCAACTTCTCCAGCTCTTGCGTCTGTGTGGCAGAGAAAAGCCCCGTGCGCCGCTGCTTGGGTAAATAACCCAGAATAGTGTTTAAACTGCAGAGGCGAAGAAAAAAGCTGCATTAGCTGCATAATCTCAACTTTGGGGTCACACTTGTGATCCTGGTGGTCCTCTGCAGTGAATGGGTGCCGTCAGAATGAGAGTCCAAACAGCTGATAAAAACATCACAATAACCCACAAGTAACCCACACCACTCCAGTCCATCAGTTAATGTCTTGAGAAGTGAAAAGCTGCATGTTTCTAAGAAACAAATCCATCAAGACATTTTAACTTCATTACTCTAGCTAAAATGAAATAGAGTCTTCCATCCATAATATTGCATAATATTTTACATTGAAAATGTCATCTTGTCTGAATCAGGAGAGAAATCTGCACAGACCAAGCACTGTTTACAAGCCAAAACAGCTCTAAACAAATGTGTGGGTGAGTTCTGATGTGCGAGGAGAACAGAGGATGGACTTTTTTACTGGAGAATTATAGACTGGATATTTTAGCAGGAAGCAAAGTTAAAAACGCCTTAATGATGGATTTGTTTCTTACAAACCCACAGCTTTCACGTCACATGATGTTAATTGATGGACTGGAGTGGTGTGGATTATTGTGATGTTTTTATCAGCTGTTTGGACTCTCATTCTGACGGCACCCATTCGCTGCAGAGCATCCATTAGTGAGCAAGTGACGGAATGCTAAATTCCCCCAAATCTGTTCAAATGAAGAAACAAACTCATCTGCATCTTGGATGGCCTAAGAGTGAGTAAATTTTTAGCAAATTATCATTTTTGGGTGAACTTCCTTTTAATGTGCTATATTTTAGGTCAATAATATTTTTTTGTAATATTTTACACTTTGAGGGGATTTCATGATACCAAACATATATATATATATATATATATATATATTAATTAAACAAATATTAAAAACACTTTTTATAATATTTTTCAGTTAATGCAGCATTCAAATTAAAAACAGAGCAAATGTATTTGAAATCCAGTGAATGGAGGCAGATTAGTGCTATCTATACATATTGAATAATCTTGTAATACCATGGTATAACCACTAGATGCCTATAATATACAGAGAGAGAAAATTATTTTGTGTGTGAATATGCTAATTATACAGCATCTTATTAAAACACCCAATGCATATTATAACAAAAGTGATACAGACTCCAGAGAAAGTGTAGTTAAACTGCCAAGCAATGTAAAATTAAATGCTTATGTAATTTATTGCCTATTATTTTTAGTTGTTTTCTGGCAGTTTTTGACAGACTGACGATTTGAGATCATTACCTGGCTTCAAAGCCCATGTCCAGTAATCTGTCTGCCTCATCCAGGACAAGAACGTCCAGAGACTTCACAGCCGTGGCCAAATCAAGCCCATCGGCCTTCCTCCTGAACATATCCTCCAATCGCCCAGGGGTCGCAATTAGGATATTGGCTCTACGAACCGCACATAACATTGTATTTGCTTATTTTATTCCAGATTTAGATTGAGAAAAGAGCAGTCCATACACTCACCCCTGAGTCTTAAACTTCTCTACATCCTCAATAGGGTTGCTTCCACCAATCAAAAGAATCTGTCTAAAAACAGACACACATTGTTAGATTTACAAGCTAAGGACATCAGATGGAGTAGATGTTTTATTCTCACCTAAACTGAGGAAACCCCTGCAGAAATCGTCCCATCACCTCGCTGATCTGCAGTGCCAGCTCTCGGGTGGGTGTTATGATCAATGCACCGACCTGACAATACATCACAATAGAAATCAAAATGAATTACACTGATGCAACGCAAGCATCTGATGAAGAAGAAGACAGCGTTACTGAAATGTCAAATTCATCATCTAATACAGACCTGCATCTTTTTTAACTTCTCTTCTCGCTTTAGGAGAATTTCTAAAGCAGGAATCACAAATGCCAAGGTTTTCCCGCTGCCAGTCACCTGGAATCACATTAAATATTATGAATATTATTATTACTCACCCCTGAGTCTTAAACTTCTCTACATCCTCAATAGGGTTGCTTCCACCAATCAAAAGAATCTGTCTAAAAACAGACACACATTGTTAGATTTACAAGCTAAGGCCATCAGATGGAGTAGTTGTTTTATTCTCACCTAAACTGAGGAAACCCCTGCAGAAATCGTCCCATCACCTCGCTGATCTGCAGTGCCAGCTCTCGGGTGGGTGTTATGATCAATGCACCGACCTGACAATACATCACAATAGAAATCAAAATGAATTACACTGATGCAACGCAAGCATCTGATGAAGAAGAAGACAGCGTTACTGAAATGTCAAATTCATCATCTAATACAGACCTGCATCTTTTTTAACTTCTCTTCTCGCTTTAGGAGAATTTCTAACGCAGGAATCACAAATGCCAAGGTTTTCCCGCTGCCAGTCACCTGGAATCACATTAAATATTATGAATATTATTATTATTATTACAAAAGTTCGGAATAATTAAGATTTTTAAAAAAAATGTTTTTGAAGTAAGTCTTAAATAAGTTAATGACTTTTTTTAATGCAGCTTTATGCTCACCAAATCTGCATTAATTTAATCAAAAATACAGTAATATTTTAAAATTTTTAGCATCTCATTACTCCAGTCTTCATTGTCACATGATCATTCAGGAATCATTCTAATATCCTGATTTGGTGCTCAATTATTAATAATGGTTCTTTTTATTATCAACATTAAAAAGTACTGCAGCTTAATATTTTTGTGTAAATCGTGGTGCTTTTTTCTTTGATAAACAACATATTTAATCAACAGCATTTATTTGATATCTATTTTTGTAACAATATACATGTCTTTACTGTCATTTTTAATCAATTTAATGCATCCTTACTAGGGGTCGACCGATTATCGGTGCCGATATTAAGCATTTGTATGATTATCGGTATCGGTCATTTTCAAAACCGATTCGGCGATAAAATAACTTCATTTTGAAACGTGCTATTTGGCTCTGATGCAGCCTGTCAGAACTCACCACTCTGTGGCCTAAAGCAGTCTCCGCAATGGGAAACAAGCGACTGATACAAACGTTCCGCATGACAATCTGTAGGACTCCGGTCTTCCTCCGGGGGGCGTTTAGTGAGAGCTGAATCCATTGCATGGCATTCAAAACTCAGAATATTTGTCTTGTCTGGCACCTTTATGTAATATAAAGCTTAGTAGTTTAAATAAATTATCTATTTGTGTCTGACCTACAAACGGAAAACCGCCGCAGACTACGATTGAACCATCCTCATCAGCGCTGAGAAAAGTAACAGCTACCACGTGACAACGTCAACTTTATATTTCCGCAGCGGCCTCGCCAATTTATACATGACAAAATTATGTAAATAAAAAACAAATATCAAATACATCGCAGTTAGACTTACATTTTGCTGCGATTTTCCATGTTGTGCATCCAAATCTACACAAATAATAGAAAGGAGACATTTTAAGAACGTTTCATGTTTATTAAATCAAATCCATATTTGACATACATATTCGTTGAACTTCTGAGGTTTACCGTTTTATCATCAGTTCACCAGTAGTCTTAGCCAAACTATTTAGCATTTTCTTTAATGTAAGAATTTTAGACAACAAAAGTGGTACAAAACTACATAAAGTACTTCCTGTGTGAAGAGACTGGAGATAGAGATAGAAAAGAAATTGGGCCTACCCTGCCTAAACATTTAAAAAACACACCAGAAAATCTGCAAAAGTAACTAAGCAGTTATTCTGCCGCTTCACCAGCATCAGGTTTAAATATGTGCCATGGAGGTTGTTGTTGGCATAACTAAATGTGATAATGAGCAGTGAAAATGACATGAAATGTGACATTTCCTGACACTTATATCTGACTTCCCATTCGCTCAAAACATTGTTCATGTTATGGTTTAATTACATCATGCCATTTCCATACAATCCTAAACCATGTTCTTATATTGGGACAACACCACATCATCACCGTTACTTCATTCTCAGAGTAATGTGCAATCGTAACAGTTCTGGAGAAAAAACACCAAGCAAAAAAAAACAACAAAAAAAAAATATATATAAAGATGACTGTTCAAAATCAAGTCAGGCTAAAACAAACTCAATGAATTGATTCAAAATCGCACCCTTTACCAAAACAAATGATGAAGAGAACTACAACTGGGGCAAATAAAAACCAAAACACAGACTGGGTGGACTTGCGAACAACCAAGTTCTTCCCATCTCTGTTGAATTGGACATCCAATTCTTAAAACTGGTAAATCTTGGACTCGATGTGTTTATGTTGTGGAACACAGACAGGATTTTATACGACTCTCCGTACTTCAAAGAATCTCTTCAGGTAGTAAATCTGTCCGAGGGTCATGGCCACCAGCACCAGAGCCTCAAAGAAGGACCACAGCACCACCCTGCTGTTCGTGTTGTCATTGACTAGAGGACACAGACAAAATTATACAGCAAGTTTAAGAGACACAAGTTAAAAATAGATCAATCAATCAATAAATAAAACGGTAATAATTCAAAGTCAATTTAAATATGCATTTTAGCTGCTCCTCATGCCAAAATAAAAACTAATAAATAATTCCAATGTCCCTTTAAACACAAATATTTGTTCAATAAATAAATAAATACATAAATAAATGAACAAATGGCCATTTCAACAATTATATTTTTGCTGGGTTCACGTCATGTCAAACTAAAAAAGGAATATTTATAAAAAGAAGAAATAATAATTATCCATGCCATTATTCAATTATTCAGGTCATGTCAAAATGAAAACATAAAATAATTTACAGGTCATTTAAACATGCATATTATAGCTGGATTCATGTAGCATAAAAATGTAAATAATAATAATAATAATTCAAAGACTATTTAAACATACATTTAGCTGGGTTCATGTCAGGTCAAAATTACAATAATAATTTAAAGGGCATTTAAACATGCATATTTTTCCTGGGTTCAAAACCATGCAAAATAATGATTGCTTAAAAACAACAACAACTGTGGTCACGTGATTGGGGAGGATGTCTTACTTGCGCGGTGTATTCTCTCTCGGACCTCCATGTATTCCTGCTCATGTTTGACCGCCGTCATGGCAACCGCCAGCTCATTGATCATCTCCTCCAGCTTATTCTGATGAGCTAGAAATAAATTAATAGCAATTTACTCGTGATGACTGTATCAACGTGCATGCAGCATGCAAATACAACACCTCCAACTTTTACAAACAACAGTATAAAAGTTTGGTACCAACTGTGAACGCCTCATGTACACATGCAAGAGGTTACAGGTCATAAACGGCTGTTACATTAATACAAACCCTTATGTATAAAGCATAAACAATAAGTATCAGAATGGCCTACAGTTAAAAATCCAAAACAGGCAATGAGAACTTCAAATAAACCTCTTCTATGATAAAACACAACCATTCATGTTATATATATATCTCTTTAGGGTTCAACAGCAGTTTTTCGAGCTCATCAGGGAGTGAAAGGTTCAGCTCATTGGTCACACTGTTTTTATACACACAGGTGCAAATAGAAGTGCAGATGCTGTTAGATTTCAGTTTAAAACTCAACAGATGTTAAAATGATCTACTGTACAGTCTATTCCTACCATCCCAGCTGTCACCACCTCCTGAATAGGGAAAAAAGCCACATTAGAGGCAAAAAAACCCCCATGTTAAATCATAATTTCAGCACTGTATAAGTAAAAAAAAAAAAAAATTTGTGCTGTCAAACGATTAATCACATCCAAAAATACGTTTTTGTTTACATAATATATGCGTGTATATTTATTATGTATATATAAATACAAACACATTTATAATTTGTCTTAAATGTAATTTAGTAAAAAAAAAAAAATCATGAATCGAATCGTGAGCTGAGTGAATCATTACATCCCTATATATAATGTAAACAAAAACTTTGCGATTAATCGTTTGTAGGGCTGAAACGATTCCTCGAATACCTCGAGTAACTCGAATACAAAAAATCAGGCTTCGTTTAGTTCATTTACTGTAACTACACACGGAACACAGTGTTTCCCCACGGACCATTATTACTGATAAAGCAAAAATAACTATATTGTGATATATATTGTAGGGCTGAAACGATTCCTCGAATACCTCGAGTAACTCGAATACAAAAAAATCAGGCTTCGTTTAGTTCATTTACTGTAACTACACACGGAACACAGTGTTTCCACTTTGGCACAGACACGACCATTATTACTGACGCACAACCCGATAAACGCTGGACCATAGACTGTAAAAAAAGCGCTGGACATATTGAAATAAATCAATATGGTGGCTAGTTACGATATCCCTACGTTTGCTATGTTTTGTGAAAGACTAAGCGCCATTGTGCATAAAAACACCACAAAAAGAAAGAGTGCCAATTTTCACCTCTAAAATCAGCATGATTACAAATGCGATTTTATTCAACAGTTCAATAAACAAGAAGGTAATATTAAAAGACTTACGTTTTAGACACTATATTGCCTGATTTTGCCAAAAAATAAAATAAAATTCCAAACACAGCCACAGCGCTGTTTTGCGTCTCTGAGCAACATGACAGCGTTTCGTTTCTGAATGAATCAACCGTTTAAATGATTCGGTTCAATCGCAATGACTCACTCCTTAACAGTGCCTTGCTGCCACCTACTGGCGGTTTTAATTTCACATTTAAAGTATCTTTTCTTTTTAAAATAATTTTAAATATCAGTATTCAATGTTTTATGTTTAATATATCAAAACATTATTTATGCATTTGTAACTGCATAAATTGATTTTTGTATTTTTATTTATTTATTTAATTTTTTATTGATATATTTGTATTTGCATTTTGAATGTAATTTGGCAATTAAATGCATTAAATGGGTTTCGTTTTCACGGTTATTAATGTATGCAATTTCAGCAATAAAAATGTTAATTTTTCTAAAAAGAAAACAAATTAGTTGTTTATTTTAAGAGATCTATCTTATTATCTCTTGTATATTTAGTGTTGCTCTTTAATAAAGAAAAATTCTTATCCGATTACTCGATGGAATAATCAGTAGAATACTTGATTACTAAAATAATCGATAGCTACAGCCCTAATAGTTTGACAGCACTAATTAAAATTAATACTTAAATATATATATAAAAAAAGAGACTCATTTTAGAATTGAGATACAATTATAGCTTCCAATTATTTTGATTTAGTGAATTTTATTGTTGTATTTTTCATTTTCGTTAAAGTAATTTTTAAAAAAATATGTCTATATAGTTTTTGTTCATTTTCATGTCAGTTTTAGTAACTGATGAGCTGGAAATAACATAATTTACTCAATTATTATATCAACGCAAATATTTCTGCATATTCAGCATACAAATGCAACACCACCAATTTAATTACTTTTATAATTTTCACTTATTTTGAATTAGTTTTTATTTTTATATTTTCCATTTTTTATTTTAAACTTTTAGTAATTTTGTTAGTTTAATTATTTTTAATTCGTTTTTTATAAAATATAATTTGTTTTTAATTTTAGTTATTTTAGTTTGTGATATTACACTAAATAAAAATAGAAATAACTAGCTAAAATGAAAATGTTTTTTGATATTTGAGATTCAGTTACTTATTTTATTAAAAATTTTTGTGTGTTTTATTCAACTATAATAACCCTGATATAGGCCTATAGAAATCAATTTCAAGGCAACTGAAATATTTTAGAACTGGGCAGAAAACCTGACATTCATTATAGAAAGCTCCACAAATATTTTATTTTCCATGACTTTTCCAGTTGCCTGAAAGCTCCCAGGTTTTCCGTGACTGTGAGAACTCTGCCATATGGAGCAAAAGAGAGGACACTACGAGAAACAACCTTCCCAGAAACCCCTGCATCAGTTCAAGCGCTCACCCTCTGTCTCCATATCCTGTCCTTTGGGTGCCTCGCCGATGTCGATGGTGAACATCACAATCTTAGGGGTCATGGTGGACATCTTGTTGCTGAAGCAGAACTTGTAGATTCCGTCCATATGGGCGGCTACAGAATACTTGCCGCTGGACTCGCGGTCTCCTTTATAGATCTGCTTCCCATCTGGACCTGTTATCTGTTCAGGACAAACAATACATGAGGTACTGACAGGTGCTTACAACTTCACAAAAACCCACAAATAAACACTATTAAAGGGGTCATATGATGCGATTTCAAGTTTTCCTTTCTCTTTGGAGTGTTACAAGCTCTTGGTGCATAAAGAAGATCTGTAAAGTTGCAAAGACTAAAGTCTCAAATCCAAAGAGATATTCTTTATAAAAGTTAAGAGTCAGCGGTTGCCGTAAAATGAGGATGCTGTCAAAAAAAGTGTCAAATAGATTTTCTTTATCAATTAACTTCTATTAACTAAATTAAATCAACATTTGGTGTGAGCATCCTTTGCGTTTAAAGCAGCTTTGCTCAAGGAGCACTTGTGCAGAGTTTTTCAGGGAGCTTTGCAGGAAGGTTTCTTGAAGCATCTTGGAGACGTTGCCACAGTTCTTCTGGATTTAGTCTGTATCAGATTATTCTTTTGGAAATGTAAACTGATATTTCCTACCGACACACTACAACAAAAGATAGAAATAACTGACTTAAACCCATTTTTAGCTGCTGGAAATGCTAGTGTTCTAATCATTTTGGCCACCACTGTATATATGGCTCTTTAAGAACATCTAAAGTACTAAGCAAACTTTTAGATTACAAATGGTACCATTACCAAAAAAAAATCATGGTAATACCACAGTATTTGTGTTTAACAATCATCTGGTGGAAGCAAAGTAAGACCAAACAAAACCAGAGTACTTTTACTTTCACCTTGACCCTTCTAAAGGTTATCAATACACACCATGCCGTACGTTAAGACTGTACATAATCTAGTATGTAAGCATTAATAATCACTAACAGCCAGCAATTCACTTCCGGCTTCAACCACCAACCAGTGCGAGCAGACAGCGACACCTGCAAACTTCATACAGCGCCTGTTTATGGGCTATCGTTTATGATTAATGACATTTATTAATACAGTAAGTGTATTTTGATGCTCACCTCCACGTCGATGTCCAGAAATCCTCCCTCGGCGACCTCAAACATCAGGCCCATTTTGGTGCCCGAGTTCACGCGCTCATAGAAACACTCATCCGCGTGAGCGTCGATGCTCACAAAATAGCCGTTTGCCGTGTAAGACAGCGCGCCGAGGAGCACGACGAGTTCCGAGAACGTAAACATGTTTGGTGTGCTGTATTAATGGATGATAAAACCCATAAAAGAGACTTTACGCCACACTGGACCGATAAAGGCGGAGACTGCCAAGCGCTAGCTGCGCTACTGAGGATGCCACGTCAAGATTTAGACGAGTCGCCTGAAGGGACAAAAAGGCGACAACGACGGACGTAGTTCGCGTTTGCAAAAAACGAGCGGAACAGTTGACAGATTGGTCACCGAATTTATCGACTTGATTTATATTGACTTGAATTGTGTTTTTGTACGTACAGAAACTATTTATTTTATTATATTTATACAGAATTATTACGGTGCGATTTGGCTTTTTTTTGTTTTGTTAAAAAGAACACAAACAAAATACAACTCAGAGGAAAAGTTTATTTTTCTTTGATAATGGCGGTTAAAATGTATTTATTTATTTGAATCGAATGTAATATATTAATTTAATATTATTACAAATGTAGCCTATGTATTATATAGAGAGAATTGTTTATCCACAAAGGTAAAAAAAAATTGAAATATGTCACTACCTTCATTATTTTACAAGAAATAGCAAAACAAAAAGACTGTAAAATATTGCAAAGCCTTAAATCTATCCTTTAATTGATTCATATACCCTATTTGTATATTTTCTTTCTTTTTGCTCTCTGTTAATATTATTGCAGTATGTTTATCTCAGTATTTGATTTGCAATGATTGTTGTTTTTATGGTTGCGTGTTCAAAAATGTCAGGGGCAGTGATATGCTTTAGTGATATGCTTTAGTTTTTTTTAATAACAACATTTCTTATATTTATTCTGTTATATTCACTATGCAGACCGTTTTATGGTCGCACGTTAATTGATAGGCACTTGTACTTTTAGGTTTTTATGCTTAGTTACAGCGTTATCCGCCTAAAATAGCCTACACTTCTTACACATTCTTTACTTACTTTACTTTTAGTCATTTAGCAGACGCTTTTATCCAAAGCGATTCATGTTTTAATTTTAATATTTTTATATTTATATTTAATGTTTTAAAAAATGTACGTTATTTTATAATTCACTTTATTTCTATAAAATTGTATTTAACCTAAAATCATGATAATGACCAAAAAATAAAAAAATAAAATTTAAATCGAAACATTGTTTTTGTTCTGCTGTTCTTGTGTTCCGCCTCTAGAGGGCGCGTCAGTGCGGCGCTTCGCGCGCTGTGTGTCGCAGCTTTGGTGACGTTTTTCCAATCGACTCCAGAAAACTCTCCGCCGCCGCGGCCTAGCGCTCCCGGTCCCTCTTTCCCGTTATTTTATTCACTCATGTCCGTCTGTCCGAACCCAAACCGAGCGGGACCCGCTGCCTTATGAGGCGCTGAACACGGGACTGTCGATTTAAACGGAGTTTTTACCCGGAAAGCGAGTGAAATAACAGTAAACAGAGAGTGAGGGAGCGATGACATCCCGAAGGTGAGAAACAAGCAAAAACAAACCTGATATTCTGTCCATTTCTCATTTATTTTACATATCTTATCACTTTCGGGCATCCTATTTTCAGGATAAATCAAACAAATGTTTGTTTTAAGTGTGTAAAATGCGAAACGAACGTGTTTAATTTTAAATATCAGGCAGTTTAAAGATTTAAACCCAACGGCGAGATTGGACATGTTTGAGTGTGAAAGAGTCTGTCTGATGAGCAATTAACTGATGTTAGGACATTGAAAGTCTGTTTAATGATCATGTTTCATATCTGCTGATGATGATTGACGGGTCATATTGTAGATTTGACCACAGATAGGGATGATCAAAAGGAAAATGACACTGTGTTGAAGAATGACATGACAGCAGTGTGGTGTGAATTTGAGTTTAGTTTTCTTATTGTAAGTTAGTTATTGCGGTCAGCTTGTGTTAATATTGTTTTCATGTAATCTGCATTATAGATAAAGAAAAGATGAATAAATGCCTGCATAATTCATCATATAAGCAAAACAAAAGACGCATTTAAAACTGGCTTAATGTCATAGCATTAGAAACAAACTGTTAAAGCAAGCTTTACTTTTCAAAACATTTGACAAAATGTTATGATTTATGTAGCATTTGTGACACGCATATTGCAATCATTTTGGTGTCACTGTATATATACATATTGTACACATTCACAAAATTTTGATTCAATAATGTCTAGGGTTATTATAGATCATTATAACTAAACTTTGTTCGTTGAACTAAAATAAATGTTAGCTGAAATAAAATAAAACATAAAATACTTTATTTCAGCTAGTTGCCCAGGCAACATTTCTTATTTTAATTTAGTTTCACTTGATGTATTAAAATAACTAAAACTAAAACTGGAATAAGAATTAATTAAAAAAAAAACTATTAAGGCATTTAAAAAATAAAAATACAACAAAATTACTAAAATTGTAACTAAAATTACAATAAAAACAGAAAATATAAAAATTTATTCAAAATATTATTACCAAATATTATTACTAAAATGACAAAAGCACAACAGAATTACTAAAACTGTAACTAAAATAAAAATAAAAAAATTTAATAAATTCAAAATATTATTAAAAACATACAAACAACAAAATTAGTAACAAAATTACTAACAGATCTCTCCATATTTGATGTGCTAAAATGATTTTATTTTTGAGCTGCATCTCTGGCTTTTGATTCTGAATGATATTTTTTTCATATGATGGTTTTTTATATTTACTAAAATTAAGCAAGCTTTACTTTTCAAAACATTTGACAAAATTTTATGATTTATGTAGCATTTGTGACGCATATTGCAATCATTTTGGTGTCACTGTATATATACATATTGTACACATTCACAAAATTTTGATTCAATAATGTCTAGGGTTATTATAGATCATTATAACTAAACTTTGTTCGTTGAACTAAAATAAATGTTAGCTGAAATAAAATAAAACATAAAATACTTTATTTCAGCTAGTTGCCCAGGCAACATTTCTTATTTTAATTTAGTTTCACTTGATGTATTAAAATAACTAAAACTAAAACTGGAATAAGAATTAATAAAAAAAAAACTATTAAGGCATTTAAAAAATAAAAATACAACAAAATTACTAAAATTGTAACTAAAATTACAATAAAAACAGAAAATATAAAAATTAATTCAAAATATTATTACCAAATATTATTACTAAAATGACAAAAGCACAACAGAATTACTAAAACTGTAACTAAAATAAAAATAAAAAAATTTAATAAATTCAAAATATTATTAAAAACATACAAACAACAAAATTAGTAACAAAATTACTAACAGATCTCTCCATATTTGATGTGCTAAAATGATTTTATTTTTGAGCTGCATCTCTGGCTTTTGATTCTGAATGATATTTTTTTCATATGATGGTTTTTTATATTTACTAAAATTTCTGCAGATATTTTCATGTCTACTGCTGTATTGCTTGTTGTCTAAAGTGTTCATGCCCACAATCAGTATTTCATGTGTTGACTGTGTTGTGTTTGTGTCTGTAGGTGGTTCCACCCCAACATCACTGGAGTGGAGGCGGAGAACCTTCTCCTCACTCGTGGTGTGGACGGCAGTTTCTTGGCCCGTCCCAGCAAAAGCAACCCTGGAGACTTTACGCTCTCTGTCAGGTGAGAGATGTTGGATAAATCGGGATTTAGACTGGGAATAAGTGTTAATTGAAAATATTATGTATTATGCAATTGACTGCACTGTAAAATATCCTGCTAAATTGAAAAGGTAAAAAGTATGGATTAGGGATATGCCGGTATCAAATTCTCATGTTGCGATTAATTGCTAATGCTTTTATCACGGTATTCGGTATTATCACGGTATTGAAATTTTGTTTTAAAAAAAGTGCTGTCATAATACAGTATAACAGGTTTAATAGCTAAACAAAACTCTCTCTCTCAGTTGCATTATCATCAACATACAGCGAATTACACAAAACACTTATTACAACTAACAGTAAACAAATATATACAGATCTCATGCCTTTTCGGGGGGTGTTTAATAAACTGACAAACTTTAAATCCGAAGAACTGGGTGCTTTCATTACCCATATAACATTAGCTCCGACGTAGACTAGAAAACCCGTCAAAATAAGAGTCCCACCTTAGTAAAGGAGATCTCATACATATTTAAACTTACAAAAAATATTAAAATGTATACAAAAACAAATTAGAAGATTAATCATAATAAAGTCTGTTACAATGAAGAAGGATTAATATGCATTTAAATTATACAGTGAAGTGTTATTTTACATTTGTTTACTTTATTTCTGTACCTGAAAACTGTTAAACCTACCTAGAAAGCACTGTTTATTTAATATGTATCTTTATTCTGTTGTATTTATGTAGGCCTGCTGAATGTTAAATGGATCCAATCCATGTTCATTAGAAATTATTTGATGATGCAGCAATAAAACTGCTAGTATAATTTAATGCAGGTGTTTTTGAACTTTTTTGATAATATTTATCATTAGTCTTCTCCACTAGATGTCACTCTTATTTACCTTGTGCGATGTTACAACAGAAATCCTGTCATTCATTTCAAAAAAATCGAGAATCGAATCGAGAGCTTTCGAATCGAAATCGAATCGAATCGGGACATCTGAATCGATACCCAGCCCTACGGCGCATCCCTAGTAAAAAGTTTTAAAAAGGGCAGAAATTCGTCGTAAAATACTGACAGTGTTTCCGGTTTTATATTATGTGCCTGTATATTTTACAACTGTATTTCTTTAAGTGATATAATGTTAATATACCTCTCTACTTGAACTACAAACTAAACTTTTTACCTTAAAAAGTACTGATATCCATCATAAAATGACAGTACTGTGTGTTAATGTCAGTGTTTATGACACTTGGTAGCTAGCTATTCACGTCTAAGCGTTTCTCTTCACGAGACACTTTTGTGTATTGAATTCATCAAGTGTTTGAACCCCTTAAATTAAAACCCTTTAAAACTTTTTAACGTTGATTACTCAGTACTAAAGTCATGGAAGGAGGGCATCCACCGGCAGAACATCTGACATCTGGCAACCGCAAGCATGAAAGCTTGTGGAGGCTTGTTACAAATTCAAGATAAGGAAAATATCAAATGAAAATTAAAAGTTTTCACGATTAATAACCAGTGGACAAATATACATTTATTGTGCAGCCCTTCTATAAATTATATAGCAATTCATAATTTTTACTTGCAAAACCATCATTTTTCAACCAGTAATATAATTTTCACTGTAGATGACAAGGTAATTTAGTTTTGTACATATTTTTACTGTAACATTTATTCAAACATTTTACAGTCTGCTATCATAATCTGAAGTTTTATGCAGACTGAATTGAAGCTCTTCTCATCACTAGGCGAAATGGCGCCGTCACCCACATTAAGATCCAAAACACGGGAGACTATTATGACCTGTACGGTGGAGAGAAGTTTGCCACTCTGGCTGAGCTGGTGCAGTATTACATGGAACATCACGGACAGCTGAAAGAGAAAAACGGAGATGTCATTGAGCTGAAATACCCGCTCAACTGTGCCGATCCCACTTCTGAGAGGTGAGCGCGAGCATAGCTCATTATCTGTCTGTCCTTCCATGACAATACATGGGCCGATAGTTCTGTTTTATAGGCCTTTTTATTGGCGTCTGAACCCCCCGAACACACTCCTCTGACATTGTCCTTTTATTTTTTGCAAGGTGGTTTCATGGTCACCTATCTGGTCGTGAGGCCGAGAAGCTGTTGACAGAGAAGGGCAAGAATGGAAGTTTCCTGGTGAGAGAAAGTCAGAGTCACCCGGGAGATTTTGTGCTCTCCGTACGGACCGGAGACGACAAGACGGACACCAGTGACGGCAAACCCAAAGTCACACACGTTATGATACGCTGCCAGGTAAAGTTCACTTACAATTCTGACTTGCATGTCAAATGTGTTTTCTTTTAAATTAGAAAGGAGTAGGAATGGTTAACTAAGTGTTAAAGGGGTCATATGATGCTTTTTTAAAGATCATTATTTTGTGTATTTGGTGTAACCAACCAACTAGTCATTTAGTGGGCTCAAATAATGTAGATTTAAAAAATATTTGACCTGTTTGTTAAATGAAAAGATGCAACTTATGTGATATAAATACTCTTTGTGATTTAAATAAGTAGTTGTTTCTACATTCATCTGCTCTAAACCATCACTGTTAAATAAACAAATATATATTTATAATAAATCATTAAATACATGCATACCTATTTATGTATGTATTTATTTATCTGCAGTGCTTTAGATATTTAGGCTAAAATGCATTCTTCTATTTATTATGTGTTATTTAATTGTTGTTCTTGGTCTATATTGGAAACCTGTTTGAATGGTCAATTGGTTTATTTAGTTCCAAAATCATAGTAATAAAAAGGCTGTTTACCTGTTTTGTGTTATGTAAGTGGGCTGTAATTTCTATTATCATTTTATCAGCATGATCTTAAGTATGATGTTGGAGGTGGGGAGAAATTCGACTCGCTCACAGATCTGGTGGAGCATTACAAGAAAAACCCTATGGTGGAAACACTGGGGACAGTCCTGCAGCTCAAACAGGTGTGTGATTGACCATTTAAGTAAAGATGCATTTAGAATTGCACTTGTGAATCACAAAATTGTATGCTAAATGAATACACTTATGCTCAATAGATTGGGGTCATTTTTTTTTTTTTAAAGAAATTAATACTTTTTTATTCAGAAAGGACGCATTAAAATTCAGCTTTGCATCACAGGAATAAATTACATTTTAATATGTATTCAAATAGAAATGAGTTATTTTAATTTATAATAATATTTCACAATATTACTGTTTTTACTGTATTTTTGATCAAATAAATGCAGCCTTGGTGAACAGGAGACACTTCTTTCAAAAACAAAAAAATCTTACTGCCCCCCCCTCCAACTTTTGAACACATTTTTGAACACTTACTTGAAATGAATTGAACAAGATTCTTCCTGACATAAGAGTTTTCCAATGCAGTGTTATGTTTCTTGCAGCCTCTGAACACTACCCGCATCAATGCAGCAGAGATCGAAAGTCGGGTACGAGAGCTCAGCAAGCTGGCAGAGACCACAGATAAGGTCAAGCAGGGATTCTGGGAGGAGTTTGAGGTGAGAACCAATCAGCACCCAGTTTAGTGCCAGATTAAGCAGTGATCTGTTTAACTGCTCAATCAATGTATTCAGTAAAGGGTCGAGTTCTGACAATCATTTTTAATACTGTGTCCACAGACGCTTCAGCAGCAGGAGTGTAAACTGCTCTACAGTCGCAAAGAGGGCCAGCGGCCAGAAAACAAAAACAAGAACAGATATAAAAACATTCTTCCCTGTGAGTGAACATCATCATCATGCAACACATGAGCTATCAATGTCAGTAATGTTGTTTTCTCTGTGTCTCCTCCTCCTCAGTCGACCACACGCGAGTCGTGCTGACCGACGGTGACACGAACGAACCGGGCTTGGACTACATCAATGCCAACATCATCATGGTAATAAAGGTGCCTTCAAGTCCTATCAGAATGATTAAAAAGTTTGTGTAGTAACTTTTTTTTTTTTGTGGTCCCCAGCCTGATAACGAGACTAAGAGCAACAATTCCAAGTTGAAGAGGAGCTACATTGCCACGCAGGGCTGCCTGCAAAACACCATCAGTGACTTCTGGAGGATGGTGTTTCAGGAGAACTCTCGAGTCATCGTCATGACCACGAAAGAAGTGGAACGGGGAAAGGTGAGGCGTTTCCCAATGGCTGGACCAGTTACAGACATTTTCATTCTGGTTCATGGACTGATTTTTGTATTGCTGAAAGAAATATGTAATCATGCAAACTTTGACCGAATTTAAATACATTTGGAATGGTACTAAAATTACTATTTCATGATGTGATATAATGCATGAGCTTGAAATTAGTTGCCAAAAGTAGAGCTGCAAAATTTGGAGAAAAAAAATCTAATTGCAAATTTATTTAGTAGTTATTTTTTTTATGATTCTGATTGAGATTTTAAAATAAACTAAAGCAATAAAACATTTTCATGACTTAAATAAAATTAAATATAAAACATTTAAACTTATTTTATTTTGGCTAGTTGCCAAGGCAACATTTCTATTTTAATTTAGCAACTTAATGAAGTAAAATACCTAAAACTAAAATAAAAATGAATAAAACTAGGCATTAAAAAAAGACTAATAGTAATGACAAAATGAACAACAAATTACTAAAACTTTAACTAAAATGAAAATGGCAATTACAAAAACTAATTCAAAATAATAGTGAAAACTGTAATATCTCGATGCTAAAATAACTCTGGCTCTAAGTTTGTTGTGCTTGTTTGTGGGGTTGCAAAATTTGCCTTATATTTGAATATGATTAAATATCAATATGACTAGAAAATAATAATAACAACTAAAGAATATTTACAAAATATAATAAAAAATTTGAAAATTTCACTGTAAAATAAAAAAGTCAAGTAATAAAAATACTTATCTCATTTTACAGAAAAACATTAAAATTAATATACTAATATTTATAGCTGTCTTAATTTTCAAACGTTGTAATCATAACTGTAGGAGACTTTAAAGCTCTTTTGCTGACAACTAGGGTTGCAAAGGGGTGAAAAATTTCCAGTAAATTTCTAGAAATTTCTGAAAGTTTCCAAAAAATCCTGACAAGTTTCAAAACATTCTGGAAGGTTTTCTGGAAATTTACCAGAAATCTTCCACCAAAATTTAGAGAGCTGGTTGGCACATATTGCTTCATTCTGAAACCTCTAGCGCATGTATTTATTTAAATATATCACAGCCTTTGTGATTTGATAATTGCGCGAAGCCATATCCAGTATTGTATTAATAGTTCATTGCTGGCTGAAATATTCTGAGATGAATTGTGTTGTTCTTCACAGAGTAAGTGTGTGAAGTATTGGCCTGACGTGTCTGCGCTGAAGGAGTACGGAGCCATGCGTGTGCGGAATGTGAAGGAAACGTTGGCGCACGATTACATCCTGCGAGAGCTGAAGCTGTCAAAAGTTGGACAGGTAAGGTCAACTGAAATGCTTACGTCACCACAGAACACAGGAGTCTTTTTCTAACACCGGGGATCTGTCTGATGTTGTAGGGTAATACTGAGCGTACAGTGTGGCAGTACCATTTCCGCGCCTGGCCTGACCACGGTGTGCCTGGAGACCCGGGAGGCGTGCTGGACTTCCTGGAAGAGGTCAAAATGAAGCAGGAGAGCATAACCGGGGCTGGAGCCATCGTGGTGCACTGCAGGTTATGAGAACACAATCAAAAACGAAGGGTTCTGTGGGTCTTCAAATGGCTTAATGCACCCTTGCACAAATGAAGGCCTTAAAAAGGTCTTGAATAAATGCAGAAAGTCTTAAATTCATGACATTAAATGTTGCATGCACTGAAAAAAATGAAAACTCTCCACAGTATTTTTGCCTTGTTTCCAATAAAAATATCGAAACATCCTTAAATTAAAATACATTTACTTGAAATGCAAAATTAAGATATGACGTCTAGTTTTCTGAGAAACTGAACAAAATGAAGCATGTTTATGGTTAAAACAAGAAAAAAATGTCTATGAGGAATGAATACTTGTTTTCCCTTTGAATTAAGTAGATTTTTCTCCGCCCATTGGCAGATATTTGTTCTAGTTTTAACCATAAACTCAATGCATTTTGATCAGTTTCACATGTCTCAAGACTTGGAAGCTGTGTTTTCAAACTTTGAATTGTTTCTAATACAACTCATTGTGTGCTTCCTATACACGTGCATTTAGAAAACATATTGGCGCATTGCTTTCCCTTCAATTTATTCCTTAAATTTTCTTCACTTGGTCTTAAAGTCTTAAATTTACCTTTAAAACCTGCAGAAACCAAGAAAACAGACTTGCATGGGCTGATGTTAATGATTTAAAAAATCAAAACGGTTGTGGCTTTTATTTCTTTTAGTTAGACATTAAGTTCGACTTTTAGTTTGAAACATTAGTGCAAATACTTTCATCATCAAGCGAGTGTGCGTGTTGGTTCTAAACTTGTTTTTCTGATTCTCCTGCAGTGCTGGGATTGGACGAACAGGAACATTTATCGTGATTGATATTTTAATAGATATCATCAGAGAAAAGGGTAAAGTTCTTACATCTAGATTGTTTATCTGTTGGTGCTCTTTTTGTTAATTACTAGGCCCTACAAGCTAAATTAGGCCACAGTAGCAGCTTTACTTGAAGTTAGATCTGACCTGCAATCTGTTGTGCAGGAGTGGACTGTGATATCGACGTGCCCAAGACTATCCAGATGGTGCGATCTCAGCGTTCAGGAATGGTACAGACAGAGGCCCAGTATCGCTTCATTTACATGGCCGT
The DNA here is from genome assembly GCF_001515625.1 of Sinocyclocheilus rhinocerous. NCBI lineage: Eukaryota > Metazoa > Chordata > Actinopteri > Cypriniformes > Cyprinidae > Sinocyclocheilus > Sinocyclocheilus rhinocerous. The sequence goes on from NW_015626363.1 coordinate 76,984, forward strand.
GCAGCATTATATTGAGACTCTACAGCGCCGCATAGAGGAGGAGCAGGTGTGTGCGACGCTTATATTCACAGAAGAGAGAGACACTTCACTCTATTGATATTATAGACTTGCAGTATTGCCAACTGTGCTTGTTTTTAGGGCTGCACAATTTGGCTTTTTGGGATTTTACATCAATAAGCCTGTGAAACGATGATAGTTTATTATTTTTATTATGATTATTACTGTTACCACAAAAATATTTACACAATAAAACAAAATGAGATATTACAATTGTAATATTACTATTACACATTAATATTACACTGTAAAAAGCAAAAAAAAAAAAAAAAGAGTATTTCAGAAAAAAATCTAATGTACATAAAATATGAAATAATAAAAATAATAATGTTTTTTACAAAACAAAAGCAAAGAGTATATACGAAAAAAATTTAAATGAATAGTAATGTTATTTTACAGAACAGTAAAATTATTGTAATATTTAGGCTGTCTTAATTTATTCATTTTCAAACATTAAACCATAGAGCTCTTATTTTGGCTGAAAAATGCAGGGGTACTTTGAAGCTTAACAGATTTATAAATAGAGGAGCAAAATTGTGTAGATATGCAGTGTTGCCAACATGAATTAGTCTCATGGACTGTTTTGACTGATTATTAATAAGCTGTTTTTTTTTTTTTTAAAGAGCTCCATGTTTGCATGCAGTTATTTGTAGGGCTGCACAATTTGGCTTGTATTTGAATTTTATTATATAGCAATATCACTGTAAAATAATGATAATAAATATTGTTTAATTATGATTATAATTATTATTATTTCTACTGCTACATTAAAAAATACAAAATATAATAAAAAATTAGAAATATTACTATTGTATAGTATTAATACTATTTCACTGTAAAATAAAAATTACATAATAATATAAAGTAATAATAATGGTATTTTTTAGAACAACATGTCTTAATTTATTAATTTCCAAACAATAACCCTTTTATTTTGGAGGAAAACTCTAGGGAGACTTTAAAGCTTCTCTTTTGTTGACAGCAGATTTATAAAGAGAGGAGCAAAATGGTGTAGATTTGCAGTGTTCCCAGAATGAATGAGTCTCACGGACTGTTTGTTTTGACTTTCAGAAAAGTAAAATTAAAGGACGCGAGTACACCAACATCAAATATTCTCTCTCTGACCTGACTGGAGGAGATCAGAGCCCTCTGCCACCGTGCACGCCAACACCAACCTGTGCCGAGTGAGAACACACCAGACCATTACTCTCCACATACACAATTTCATTCATTTCATAGAAAAGTATGCGTGTCACTTTAAAGAGAGAGCGTCTGAGAAATAAATAGCAAATGGAGCAATAGATGTTAGACATCTCTTGACAAACACCTTTTAAGCACATTTTTAGATAACTTTTTTTTTCCTATGTTTTGTTTGAATTTTATAAAATAATATTTACAACTCTAAATTTTGATTTGGTAAAAGCACCAGCTTTTAAATTCGACATAAAACTGAAGCTGCTATAGACTTTACTACTATTGTGATTCTGAGTGAAATGGCTATCAAATAAGAAAAAATGTTGGGCTGCACTTGATTTTATTCTTCAGTTTTTGATTGGATTGTGAAAAGTGAGCGTTGTGTAACGGAATGGAAACAGATCAGGTCATGTTTTGGATTAAGTTTTCTGACATGTTATTGAAATACGAAGATTATGCATTATCAAATTAAATATGCACTCATTTGCATACATTTCCAGGACAAATCTGAAAACGGCATAAAACCAGGTGCAAAATACTTTAATTTGGTGAAATATTACAGCTTTTTATGGATCTTGGATTTGTCTTTTTATTACTCCATAAATTAGAAAATAATGTCAACAGGCAGAAAAAAAATATTTTCACCATGGTTTTAGTTATATAAACCAGGTGAATGTTATATGAACAATCCCTTCTGTAAAAACTTTAAGAATATAGATAGGAATAAAACTGTAAAGTTTTGTGTATATAAGTGGATTGTAATTACAATCTATAAATGCAAACAGATAAAGTATATTAACATAAACATTTAATACTTTTTTTGTTTATTTATTTTTTGGAAATGCACAGATGAATAGTTTACAGTAAGACCAGCAACATGCATTAAAGGCAGAGTAAGTGATTTCTGGTAGCCAATGTTGATATTTGAAATCACCAAAACAAACACGCCCCTACCCCAAAAGGGTCTTGCCCCTATTTTGATAGCTCCGCCCCACATATACGTACGCAACCCAGGCAACGATTAGTTCTGTGAAACAAAGCAAAACCAATGTTACACCATGTCTAC